>NC_139896.1:1457635-1545135 GCF_905171665.1 Trachurus trachurus
TTTGACTAAATGTTGAACTATCCCTTTAAGCTGTAACAGCACACTTCTGTTCAGACGCCCTTGACCATGAATCTGCTCCTACCCCCCCCCTCCCCCCCTCCCCCCGATGCCCCGGGGGTAAAACTCTGCTCTCGACCTTTTACCTCCTTAGAAAATAAAAGCAGTAATTCCCCAATAAATCAATAGAAGAGTCACAGTTTTATGATCAGAGAAACATTAAAGACCAGCTCCATGATCCTGGACTCGCCTCCGCTGAAGAGACCGGAGGAGGAGGAGGAGGAGGAGGAGGAGGAGGAGGAGGAGGAGGAGAAGCAAAACCAGAGTTGTATGTATTCTGAATTAAATAGTTTGAAATAGTAATTCCAAATTGAGGTTTACATGGAAAACACGTTCAATCGCCTTTATTTGATTCCACACAACATGGTGCGATGACACACGATTCAGGTGGAGGCGGCGCGAATGAAGCGTCTGGTGTGACATCCAATCAGCGACGAGTTCAAGCCGACGACGTCACTTCTCTGTACGGTTGTTTACACTCAGACCAACATGAAGGAGAAGCTAATTGTATATGAGCTGTGTGTGGGCACCGCTGCCGTCTTCTACACAGAGTGAACAAAAAAACACACACACACAGTGAACCCAGACACGACGGCGGGTGGTTTTCCAGTGTTTCTGAGACTTGTACAGCGAGTAGCTACAGTGCAGCAACGGTGGTGATATCAGCCACGATCGACGTGGAAACAGAGCGGGTTGAGACCGGTTTTCAAATGAACGGGCGGAGCGTCTAGCGCGAATGACGCGATGGATGCGAATGATCCAAAATGACCAAGCGGCGCGAATGAAGCGTCTGACGCGATTGTATTCGCGTCTAATGGGTGTTCAGACCAAAAGCGTCAAAAGACGCTCTTGACGCTTTTCCGCGACGCTGGTGGTCTGAACACCCTGGCGTTTTGACGCGCGTCAAAGAAGTTGACGTTGGTTGTGGTTGGTTGAGTGGGGGACATCTACACTCTGATTGGTTGCCGCTGCTCCGCATCATCGCTCATTAGCATAAAGTTCAGGAGATTTCAACTTTCTCCTGACGCTCTCGCTGCCAAAACGCGACGCCAACGCCTTTGACGCTCTTCAACGCTCCTCGACGCTGGTTCTCATTGAAAATGAATGACTTCCGGCCACCGCGACGCTCTCGACGCTTTCGGTCTGAACGCACAGTAACGCGTCCGATGTGAACGCCCCTTTAAAGGGACATTGTGTAGGAATTCCTCCATCTAGCGTTGTGGTTGTATATTTTTCATGCTGCATTCAGGTGAAATTGGGCAGACGGACGACAGCCGCTGCAGGTAACGGCATAAACAAGCCTCTATGTAAACAAGTGGTCCGTCAGCACGAGGCAAAACAATACACGTGACAATATGTGTTGTCATGGCGATGTGGTATTGTTTTACCGTCTTTCTCTGGACTCTGGATAAGGAGATAATTAAAGAGGAACTAAACCCCCAAACCAATTTTTTCTGCTGAAAACAAATATATTTGGGTATAAGGTAGTGTTGTCGGTTGATTCTGGTCCAATTTTTGACATTTTAGTCAAAATATTTCAATTTGGTGTATTTTGTAGTAAAAATGTAGAGTGACTGACCTCTATGGGTTGAAACACGGCTATTACAATCTAATTTTTCTATTGGCTGAGATGGAGGCAGATGACGTTTTGGAGGCAGCTTTCGTCACCGGCCACCAGCTCCCCGACCAATCAGCACCGGCTGCTGCCTGCCGCTAACGGTTGCTAGGCAGTTTAGCTGCTCTGCTGCGGCTAACGGCTGCTAACAGCTGCCTGAATGGGAATCGTTAGTGCGGCCGCAGCTGGCGCTAACGAGCCGTTAACGAGCTAACGAGCCGGCGGATCAGCTGTAGATGCTGTGTCACGGCTCTAGTGTCCACGCTACTAGTGCTGTTAGAGTCGCTCGTTAGTAGCTCGTTAGCGCTAGCAGAAGTGTCGATGTGTGTTTATTACTTTTTTTTCTCTTTTGTGTGATTTCGCGGGTGTGAATGGGGCGCGGGGGGAGGGGGGAGGGGGGGATCGGAGAGTGCTCCTGAGTCCCGCCCATAATCAAGGCATTTTTTGAATTTCAAGCTTAGAGCACGTCATCCAAAACTGAGGGGTTTAGTTCCCCTTTAAGCAATATCACAGGAGAGGGAGTGCTGTTGTACTGTATATCAGCACGGCTGTGATTGGGTCAGATAATCACACCGTGCTGATATACAGTACAACAGCACGACCTCCAGTGTGATATTGCTTTTATACAACAGTGCTACGAGCGCATTTTAGAACAGTAATAAACTACAAGAGATTATGATTTGTTTGTTTATTTAATCATTTATTTGGCTCCGCCAACAGAAATAGTTCTGCAACTGGAAGGGAGACAAGGCTGTTGCCAGGCAACACATAAACATTTCATACTAGCTTGCTACTAGCTACAAGCTTCTCCACCGAGCTGCTTCCAGTGCTGGTTCTGGTTCTGAGCCCGTGTCTGATTAGCACCGCAGCAACAGGACCAGCGTGAAGACACAGAGACGTTATCGACACCGTATTACATCTGTTTATCTGCTATGTAATCAATATAAACACAGTTGAAGCTAAGTAGCTGAGCTACGTGGCTAACAACAGCTAATGCTAATATCAAAACACATCACCGTCAAAACGTAGTTGCCCCCGCGGCGATTTTTTCCCCAGCCGGGTTTAGTAGAGATTTATCTCCAATTAGACGGACCAGGTCAGGTCCAGGTTTTAATGTTCACGTCCGTTTCTAACTGTAGCAGCAGCAGCAGCAGCAGCAGCAACAGCAGCAGAGAGATGGAGCAGCTCCTGTATGGGGAGCGTGGCTCTGACTTAGCTCCTGTCCAGCTGAACAGCGGAGTGATAATGTCTGTAAAAAGTCCCAGTGCTGTTATACTGTATATCAGCACTATGGAACGTCTCTTGTCCAATCAAATTGCTCGGTTGCTCAGAATTCATTTTTATTTGGAATTAAATTATTTTTATTCAGATTTAAAGCTGTGATGTAAACGTGTCACATCGACTGTTACGAATTTGTTAAATGAGGAATGATTGGGACGATTGTCTGAATAAACTAGAGCATGTGCATGTGAGAGTGTGGGTGTATGTGTGTGTGTGTGTGTGTGTGTGTGTGTGTGTGTGTGTGTGTGTGTGTGTGTGTGTGTGTGTAGTATCTCAGGAGACTTCCTAGTGTCTTTGACCATCCAGCAGCTGCTCTGACAGAGCTCAGCCAATGAGAGGAGAGACAACAGAGATGAGCCCGCCCCCCTCGCCCCCCCCCAACACACACACACACACACACACACACACACACACACACACACACACACACACACACACACACACACACACACACACACACACAGCTTGATTTACTGCTTCACTAACTCTGGAATATAAACATGGTCACGGAGCAACTGGGTCAGAGGATGAAACACACTGACACGCTGTGACATCATCACAGACCCTCTACTCACTGGGTGTGTGTGTGTGTGTGTGTGTGTGTGTGTGTGTGTGTGTGTGTGTGTGTGTGTGTGTGTGTGTGTGTGTCTGTGTGTCTGTGTGTGTGTGTGTGTGTGTGTGTGTGTGTGTGTGTGTGTGTGTGTGTGTGTGTGAGGTTTGTTCTGTGTTTCATGTGTCACAGTCAGATGATGATACACGACCAAACGACGAACATCTGCAAACAGAGAAAACTCAAAATCTCACCAAGAATATTTGTCTTATTTCTTGTCAAAATGTCTAATTTCTAGTCAAAACAAATCTCATTCTACTTAAAATAAGACTCATCACATAAGAAGCAGCTTGTTTTTAGACACTTTTTACTTCTTTCAAGCAGATTTTCACTTGAAATAAGTAGAAAAATCTGATAGTGGAGCAAGTTTTTCTTCCTTATTACGCAAAAGCACAAAAAACTTGCTTTCACTGGCAGATTTTTCTACTTATTTCAAGTGAAAATTAGTTTGAAACAAGTGAAAATGATCTAAAAACAAGTTCATTTTTAGGTGATGAGTCTTATTTTAAGTGGAAAGAGATTAGTTTTGACTAGAAATGAGACATTTTGACAAGAAATAAGACAAATATTCTTGGGAACATGTAGAGTTTTTGCAGTGTGGAGACAGAAGAAGAGATCAGGTTGTTTAACATCAGTGTGTGTTGAACCTGCAACAACACACACACACACACATACGGACACACCCCCCTCCATCACCATGTCCTCCTCAGCTGGACGCTGCAGGTCCGGCTCGTCTCCATGGAGACCGGCCACAAAAACTTTAATAAAAGCCGAGTCGTAAAGACGGAGAATGACATCATCACTTCATCACCAGAGGATTAAACACACACACACACACACACACACACACACACACACACACACACACACACACACACACACACACACACACACACACACACACACACACATCTTCACACACACTGATTTACAGTCACCGATAAATCTGAATCTGAAAAAGTTTTTCATTTCAATAACTAGCCTATTTAACGTTTAACTGGATGTAAAAGCTTCTGGTTCCTGCTGATTCTCTCTGTTTGACCTACAGCAGCAGATCAGCTGTTTCTAAATAATGTAACACAAGCATTAATACTGTATTTTGTTGGTCCTTATAGAGCAGTGTTGTGTTGCATCGTGCCTTGCCTTGCCTTGCCTTGCCTTCTTAAGGTCTGGAGCGTAACATTATTAAATTTGTGAACATTTTAGTCATTAACATTAAAAACACACTCTTTTTGGTTGGAAAATAAGAGTAAAGGGTTAAAAAAAAACTGAATTTTCCAAAAATGAAAATGGAATTTGGGAAAACTAAAAGTATAGATCACTATGACCTCACAGACACACACAAACTCTTAGTGCAGCTCATTAACTATCATTAAGCTGCTGTTTCCACATGCACACACCTACACATACACAACCCTCTCTAATATTTCTTCCCATTTTGGGAATTCAGTTTTTTACCTTTTACTATTAGCTATTTGACTACCAAAAGGAGTGTGTTTTCAATGTTAATGAATAAAATGTACTCAAATTAAATATACATTACTTAAAATTTATTGAGGTAATTAACAAACAGCACTTTTCCTCCAGACCTTAAAGGTATAGTAGGCTATGTAGGAATCCCCCCCATCTAGCGGTGCGGTTGCATATCTGAACGTATTCTTGACGTTGCATTCAGGTGAAATGGGGCAGACGTCAGACAGACAACAGACGCTGCATGTAACAGGATAAACAAGAGGTAAAGGAGGTAAATTCATGTAAAACCACTGATGCACGTTGCCTTCAGGGACAGTTTTTCATCATCAGTCTCTGTATTTCCCTCTAAAACAACTCTGTGTGGTAACGTTGTGTTATTATCTCATAGCGTGGTGAATGTGCAGCTCACAACTTGTCCACCAGAGCGTTGTGGAGTTGTTGGATTGTGTATTTGATGAGTTTGATGATGAGGGAAACCAAGAAATCCCATAATGAGCCTCCGTAGCGTAGCTCTGAGCAGCTCACGGCTCTGCTCCGCCGTTCTAAAAACAGCTTGCACCGACAATTAAAGGTAACGAACCTACTGCTATGACTATAGGGATTATGGTGATGGGACAATTTGACAAAAATGTTGAACTATCCCTTTAAAGCAGCTTCATCTCTGTAGTTATTGATCGTGTGCTGATAGTTACGGTTCTGAGTTTAGTTTTAGTTTACCGACTAGAAAACCTTCACGGCGAATTTCTCCTTTAAACGTCCGTGACTCTGGTTTGAGGGGAAAAACTGACAACAGAACAACAGAAGCTGTTGTTGTGTTGCAGCCACACACACACACACACACACACACACACACGCACACACACACACACACACAGACACACACACACCTCGTCCCTCCCGGGGGGACGGATGTGAGAGATGGTGGAGGAGCTGGTGAATAATGGAAGAGCGAGGAGGCGATGGAGGCGATGGCGGTCCGTTCACGGTGACAGACGACAGCAGCTCAGACCGACGCGACACCGGCCGGGAAGTCTCTTCTTCATCACAGCAGCTTAGATACACACACACACACACACACACACACACACACACACACACACACACTCACACTCACACACACACACACACACAGACTCACACTCACACGTCTATTTATAGGTGATGGTTTCTCACCCCGGTCCCTCGGCGAACAAAATGGAAAATTAATACAAAAGCCGCCGGACTCATGGTGACAATTGGTGACAGTCCCATGAGTTCCTCCTCTGCTCTATTTACTCCTTCTGCTCTGTTATAACCACTACCACCTCCTCCTCCTCCTCCTCCTCCTCCTCCTCCTCCTCCTCCTCCTCCTCTCTGTGGACGGAGACAAAAACTCTACTTCACACCTCAGCGGAGAAGGTGTCCAATTCATTCTGTCCCTCATGGTCACACAGACACAGGAACAAGAGGATTTTTTCACTCCGGCTATTTTCTGCCTCGATCAGTCTCAGCAGCAAGTCCAGTCCAGACTAGACCGGTCGTGGCTATAGATGGAGAAGCAGGGTCGGCCGCTGGCATATGCGGTTGTTTAGGGCCACAGCCGTTAGGTGGGGGGCCACATGATCAGAAAGGTACCGGGGTTCATCAAGTCATTTAAACATCCTGAGGTCTGCACGTGCAGCTATGAGCTTTATATGTAATGTGAAGTCAATATTCAGCTTCTTTTATCTCACATTTGAGACATTTGGTGAAAATAGAATGGCAGAATGACAACATTTGTGCTCAAAAAACAATCTGACAAAATGTCATTTTAGACTTGTTTTCTACACGTATCTATTACTGTATTCATATCCTATTTCAAGCACCAGAACAGTTCATTCTCATGACTGAAGGAGTGTTTTCACAAGGGATTTGACATTTTTCAAAAAGCAGACCTCAAATTTCCAGCATTTGGTCTAAATTATTTCTTTCTACAGTGTTGTAGGACAAACTGGCCTCAGTGTGCTTACAGCGGAGGTTCTAATATTTAGACATAAAACACTTGAGTATTGTTACATCTGCAAGTATCTTAAAAAGATACATTTAAGAAAATATGTAAAAGTAGAGAAAATGGCCTCAAACCTCAGAGGGCATAAACACGTCTGTATTCAGTTTTAACCAGTGATTTGGTGTTTGGTGTAGATGGCGTACTATCCACCACTTTATTTTCCCATGATCCATTGCGTCATACCACAACGGAAGTGGGTTTTAGTAGCATTCTAGAGAGCGGCTAACTGGTAGCGTTAGCGGCTAACTGGTAGCGTTAGCCACCGGTGTAGGCACCAAATGTGGGGGCTCTGGGCTGCCAAAACCGTTTTGACTAAATCTGATGTTTGTTAAGTCTATAAAACGAATTATTGAACAAACATTACTATTTCTGTGTGCACGTTTTTGTAATTAGTCATGGTTGTCGTAGTTGTTAGCTTAGCTGCTGCTGACAGCTAACAGCAGCAGCTAAGCTAACATCAGGACGTCAGCTGTTAAAACCCTCTCGTTGTGGGACACGACATGAAACTACTCCAGTTAGCTCAGTCATGTTGTAACTAGGATATCCGCTGGAAAAAATATTTTTTCATGGACCGTTTATTGAGTTATTGTTTATTGACACTGCTAACGGCTAACAGCTAACGGTTAGCCCAGCTAATCTAAAATGTTTGTTCAACAATTAGTTTTATAGACTTCATAAACATCAGAGTAGTCACAACGGTGATATAGTGACGTGAAAATGTGACATAAAGCTAAAACCTCGTCCGTATTGTTCTGATTAAAATGACGTGATGATTATAAATAAAGTCATCACGGCCGATGTCTATCAACCAGTCGATGCTATCAACAATACAGTAACGGTGGAATGGAGCGTCATGGCGACACCCAGCGTCATTCCCCGGAAAGTGGTGGATATATGAGCTGCAGGAAGGAAGTGACGTAGAATCTTCTAACCAAAACTCGTCGAGAAGAACTCTCAGACTGATGCTGCATTCACCTGCAGTCGGGCAGACGGCCGAATGCAGCATGAAAAATACCATTGAGTTGCTTGCGATATACAACCTTTCCTACATTCCTACACAATGTCCCTTTAATAAAGCTGTGATGTAAACGTGTCACATCGACTGTTAAGACTCAGAGTCGTTTATAACGGACGTTTTTTATTATTTATTATTTTCTGCCTCAGTCTCAGCAAATCCAGACCGGTCGTGGTAGATAGTGAGCCGCAGGAAGTGACGTAAAATCAAATACCAAAACTCGTTGAGAAGAACTCCCGACTGGTTAAGTTTAGTAAAACTGACATGTCCAGGTGTAAAATAGGGGGGGGGGAAGCAAAAAGTAAGTGAAGCCATTAGTTGGGTTTAGGCACAGATAAGTAAAGATTGCATGTTTGCACAGACTCCACCTTTAAATGGGGAACTGTACAAGTCCGGTCACTTTTCCTCTGGTTTTGGTCTCTTTTTCCTCGATAGAGCTCAAACACAGATTTTGAGTTCATATTTTACAACACTGTCATAAAAACTCATCGCATGGAGTTGTTGGATTGTGTATTTGATGAGTTTGATGATGAGGGAAACCAAGAAATCCCATAATGAGCCTCCGTAGCGTAGCTCTGAGCAGCTCACGGCTCTGCTCCGCCGTTCTAAAAATAGCTTGCACCGACAATTAAAGGTAACGAACCTACTGCTATGACTATAGGGATTATGGTGATGGACCAGTTTGCACAAGACACAAGACACATGATCCTTTAACTCTTCATGCAGTAGTTTAGTTTATGGATCAAACAGCTGCAGAAGAAACAACATTTACACCAGAGATGACGACTGAAAATAGCGGCAGAGAGACACAGACGGACGGAGGAGAGGAGAGGAGAGGAGAGGAGAGAGAGAGAGGCAGACGGGGGGAGGAGGGGGTGGGGGTCTGGGTTGGTTTGTTTTAACCTCTCCGTGCACCCGACCAATCAATACGCAGGAAGACTTGATGAGCTCGGAGCAGAGTGACTCTGTCAGCAGCTGCAGCTCTCTGGAGATCCTCCTCCATTGATCTGCTCACAGCCAATAAGAGCATCAGCCTCAACCCCCCATCACCTGCAGGCCCGGGGGGGAATAAAATAAAAACATGCAGCTGCAGAGCTCCAGAATAACTTTATTCACAAGGAGCACACTGGCCCCAGAACTTCACATTCTAGGGATGCAAGCAGAAAATTTAGGGGCGCACACACAAGAATATTTGTCTTCTTTCTTGTCAAAATGTCTAATTTCTAGTCAAAACTAATCTCTTTACACTTAAAACAAGACTCATCACCTAAAAATGAACTTGTTTTTAGATCATTTTCACTTGTTTCAAACTAATTTTCACTTGAAATAAGTAGAAAAATCTGCCAGTGAAAGCAAGTTGTTTGTGCTTGTAATAAGAAAGAAAAACTTGCTCCACTATCAGATTTATTTCAAGTGAAAATAGGCTTGAAATAAGGAAAAAAAAATTAAAAACAAGCTACTTTTTATGTATAACTATGTATGTATATGTATAAATATACTTATTTTCGGTATAACGAGATTTGTTTTGACTAAAAATGACATTTTGACAAATATTCTTGGAAAGATTTTGAGTTTTTGCAGTGTAAATTGACATAAATCAAAGCAAATATTTAAATTTTATTTTCATTCATGATCCACACACATTTTCCTGCCACCTGTAATGACAGATTCCAGATTCTTTGAGTTGCCCCTTCCATGTTTCCAATATACTGGTTGCACATGCGCAAGTAGATGAAAAATGTACTTGCAATCCCATGAGCCTCCGTAGCGTAGCTCTGAGCAGCTCGCGGCTCTGCTCCGCCGTTCTAAAAACAGCTTGCACCGACAATTAAAGGTAACAAACCTACTGCTAGTATGACTATAGGGATTATGGCAATGGGCCAGTTTGACATAAATGTTGAACTATCCCTTAAAGACGGCTGGTCTGTTATTAACTGTAGGTTTTTATATGAAGCTGCAGCCTGAAGAGCTTCATTTCTTATTTGCAGTATTTCATTAACTCTGTTTGTGTCTGTGTTAGATAAAACAGTCTGCTCAGACAATACTCAGCTGTGAAACCTGTTTTATATAAATATATAGATTTATATTTCATCTTCAGACTACAGACTCAGTTATTATCTCTCCTTCCTTCCTTCCTTTCCTCCACGTTTCCATCAACAGGCATTTTTTAAACGTTAATTAGCAGATTTCTCCTTCTGGACTTCATGTCAGAGCTGCTGAAGCCTCTGAAGAGAAAACTTTAAATTCCTCTAAGACCTGAAGAGGTAAACACTCTGAAAGAACAGACAGAAGCTTTTTACAGCAGCAGAGAGATTCTTCAACAGGAACACCAGGCCATTAAAAACCATCCCAGAGTTTTCACTCAATTAGTGTCGTTAAAGGAGCGTTAAGGCTTCAAGAGACAAACAGGAAGAGGACACACACACACACACACACACACACACACACACACACACACACACACACACACACACACACACACACACACACACACACACACACACACACACAGACACACACACGACGAGTCTGAAGGGTGGTGGTCTTCAGTCCAGGTCAAATTTGTCAAATTGGCCCATTGCCATAATCCCTATAGTCATAGCAGTAGGTTCGTTACCTTTAATTGTCGGTGCAAGCTGTTTTTAGAACGGCGGAGCAGAGCCGTGAGCTGCTCAGAGCTACGCTACGGAGGCTCATTATGGGATTTCTTGGTTTCCCTCATCAAACTCATCAAATACACAATCCAACAACTCCACAACGCTCTGGTTGTGACCTGCACATTCACCACACTATGAGATAATAACACAACGTTACCACACAGAGTTGTTTTAGAGGGAAATTCAGAGACTGTTGATGAAAAACTGTCCCTGAAGGCAACGTGCATCAGTGGTTTTGCTTAGCGAAGGGTCAATTGGTTCGGTTTGCGTTCACAAAGACCAAACTCAAACGGTCCCAAAAAAATTGTAAACAAAAGTCACGTGGCCACAAATGTAGTTTGGTTATTGACAGTTTAGACGAGTACAACAACGTCTTCGCATCGTCGACTTATTTCCATGTTGGTGCCGATCTAGACCGTACGGCGTACGCGCTGCACATAGGAACAGATGGTGAAACTAAATAAAATATTAACACATACATTTAGCTTAAGACGCTCTGTGACCCAACCACAACTTTAGTTCTTTTTCCATACAAGCGGGACCAGTGTGGTCAGATGGACAATAATAAGTTCATAACTAGAAAATGTATTTCCTGAAGAAAATACGTGTGAATGCTGAATGCAGCTGAACGCCATTGCTGAATTAGCAAGTGAAATTGACAAATAGTGTAAGTAGTGATCTACGTGCAGAGCCATGACTGAGGCAGGGATTGAACTCAGGAGCTCATGACCAGTAAAACCTTTACTCTGCCACTAGGCCACAGAAAGCACTCTGTCGCATTAGTATACTGTGACAAATCAAAGCTGTTTGAATGCTAGCTGAAAGTCTTGTGAACTTTTTACAAGTTGAATGGAGTGTGTAGCTTAACTCATTGAGTGCCAGCCCTTTTATAAAATGGTCAGTGCCATGTGCCAGCGTTTTGGGGCATTTTGAGTAATATTTCAAGACCCAGAGAATATTTTGTGCCATGACTCTGAAAACACCAAACAGCTCAAAGGAAAGAGGAGACTCTCTATTTAACTAGGGAAAAAACCATTTGTTTGTACCTTGTTCCATTCTTGATTTATCTTAAGTTGAATAGAGCCTGGTTGTGCCAAAAAGATCACTGTTTTTCTAGAAAGCTGAGAAAAATGCATTTTTGTGAAAGAGTCTCTCAAGAAAAACAGTGATTTATCCGTTTTAATTTTGGCTTCAAAAACATGTAAGACATCTGAAAATTTCATTTCACATGTTTTTTCACACTTTTTCCAACTTTTTTATCTCCGTACCGATCACGCTCGTTTTCTCCTTCATCACTCAAGCGTTGGATTTTGATTGACGTACATAGACGTCAATGGCACTCAATGAGTTAACAAACATGTGGAAATACAAAGGTTGTCTCGTCATAACAGCAGCTCTTGTTCACAGAGTCCATGCATCCTCCTGTGATTGGTGCGGATGGAGTTCACTGCAGGGTTCAGTTCAACCGGTCTGAACAGGTCTGGTGCGACCTCACACCGGTGTGTGGTGTGAACACGACCTCACACTGATGTCCACAGTGACGGACTGAAACACCTGGACCTGCTCCCTCACCAGAGCTGAAGAATCCTGAAGTATCTACAACTAAAGTCCTGTGGCCTCGCTTGCTTCAACTTTTTTTTTTCCCTGGATGAATATGAATGGTGATTAATTTTAAACAGGCAGACAGACTCCCACCTCTAATTGAGATCTTAATCTGAGAGTCTAATGTTGGGGATGTCCACGTCTCTATTCTAATGAGATACAATTAGGAGGAAGAGGAGGAGGACGAGGATGAGAACTGGACCGAGCTCGGTGATGGAAAGAGACCGGGATGTCCGTTATTCCTGCTGCCTGCAGCGCAAACTCAAATATAGAGCAGATACACTGCAAAAACTCAAAATCTTAGCAAGAATATTTGTCTTATTTCGAACTCAATCTCAACTTAAAATAAGACTCATCACATTAAAAAGCAGCTTGTTTTTAGACACTTTTTACTTCTTTCAAGCAGATTTTCACTTGAAATAAGTAGAAAAATCTGATCGTGGAGCAAGTTTTTCTTTCTTATTACAAACACACACAAAAAACTTGCTTTCACTGGCAGATTTTTCTACTTATTTCAAGTGAGAATTAGTTTGAAACAAGTGAAAATGATCTAAAAACAAGTTAAGTTTTAGGTAAATGAGTCTTATTTTAAGTGGAAAGAGATTAGTTTTGACTAGAAATGAGACATTTTGACAAGAAATAAGACAAATATTCTTGGAAAGATGTAGAGTTTTTGCAGTGTAATAAGTCTCACCACACCACTGCACTTTACTGCAGCAGCAGCAGAACCTGCAGGCGTTAACAGAGACCGAGGGATTATTAGTGAATCATCTCTGACCTGTCAAACCAACAAGCTCTAATTCTAGGGAAGTGGCATTTTGTTCACATTCAGTAATATAATGAAGCTCCATGAACAACAGGCAGAGCAGATCATTAGACCGGTGTCTCCTCTCCTCTCTCAGACATGTGCAGCCAATCAGCTCTCAGATTTGCATCTTGTGCAGACATAATTAAAAGTTAGAAAAATGAAAATGAAGCAACGGGAAGAAGAAAAAGAAAAGAAAAAGCGATGTGGTGATGAATGTGTCGGTAATGAGTTGTGTCCAGGTTTAGACTCAGACGGGTCACATGACCTCGGCATCAACGTTTATAATGAAGAGAAAGACTCTTCATCATCATCATCATCATCATCATCATGTTGATCTATTATCCTCATTCAGCCCCTGCTAGTCCGGCCTCGTAACCCCACAAATCAGACAGCAGACATTCTTCCACTCGGCCACGAATAAACCACAGAGACCAGGACCAGACTCCATGTTTATCATCAACGCTGTATGTTGCTGCTTGTTTTAAAGGGACAGTTCAACATTTAGTCAGATCCTCCTCTCACCATAACCCCTATAGTCACAGCAGCAGGTTCATCACCTTTAATTATCGGTGCATGTTGTTTTGAGATGGGCGGGGCAGAGACGTGAGCTGCTCAGTGAACACGATGGAGGTGAACGGTCCAGGTCCCCTGTCCCTCATCAAACTCATCAAATACACAATCCAACAACTCCACAATGCTCTGGTGGACAAGTTGTGAGCTGCACATTCACCACGCTATGAGATAATCATGTAACATTACGACACATGAAGCAAATACTCTGAACTACTTTCTCTTCTGAAATCCCTCCGCCCAGCAGCAGCCATGTCTGGAATGTAGTTCCGGCTGCATTTCCCTCTAAAACAAGTTGTTACATGCTTAAAAGAGAAATATATTGCAATTAAAAGGGTGCTAAAAAATTATTAAGTTCATGTTACTTAGGATGCTTTTTATTGTGGCCAAAAAGCCACTTCACCATACTCAAAACAAAACAATCCAATTCTGCCAGCAGTTGGCTTTACTTAAACATTCTAGTGGAAAAAGTTAACATACTTTTTTTTATTGACCCAATGTTTTATTTATTAGAGCACATGAATCTCTCCTTAGTCTGGAACACACCGGCCCAACTGACGAGGTCGGGTACGCGTCTGTTCAGCTCCATCGTAAAGCGGTAAATTAATGCTAAACCGCTGATGCGCGTTGCCTTCAGGGACAGTTTTTCATCAACAGTCTCTGTATTTCCCTCTAAAACAACTCTGTGTGGTAACGTTGTGTTATTATCTCATAGCGTGGTGAATGTGCAGCTCACAACTTGTCCACCAGAGCGTTGTGGAGTTGTTGGATTGTGCATTTGATGAGTTTGATGAGGGACAGGGGAAACTGTACCGTTCACTGAGCAGCTCACGTCTCTGCCCCGCCCATCTCAAAACAACATGCACCGATAATTAAAGGTAATGATGAACCTGCTGCTGTGACTATAAGGGTTATGGTGAGAGGAGGATCTGACTAAATAAATGTTGAACTGTCCCTTTAACGTTTAATATCTGACATCACGTTTCTTTTAGCAGCAGAATCACATGGAACAGACGATACGAGACGTTCATGAACCTTCTCTCCATGATGCAGCTTCACCTATCTGACGCCGTCTTTGGTTAAAACTGGACTTGTTCTCTCTAACGGTCTCTTATGTCAGTCTCTTTCCTCCTCCTCCTCCTCCTCCTCCTCCTCCTCCTCCTCCTCCTCTTCCTCCTCCTCCTCCTCCTCCTCCTCCTCCTCTTCCTCCTCCTCCTCCTCCCCTGACGGACACGTGGATGATTGAAAAGCTCCGGAGCAGAACGCTCAGACCTCACAATCCTCTCTTCATGTGTTGGAGCTCAACACGTCGTGTCTTTAGCCAGACAGAGACAGAGACAGTCTGTCGAGTTCAGGACTCGAGTGAAGAACTGAACTCTGTCAGGTTGATGTTCAGTCGATATGAATATAAATAAACAGAGGAGAATCTGGTTTAAACCACCGTGTTGTAGTTGTGATAATATTTGGATTAATTCATTGTTCACTGGGAAGTTTTTCATCGACAACTGATGTTGATGATGTGTGATTGTGCTCTATGTGACTGCTGTTCACTGCAAAAACTCTAAATCTTTCCAAGAATATTTGTCCTTTTTCTAGTCAAAATGTAATTTCTAGTCAAAACTAATCTCTTTCCACTTAAAATCAGACTCATCACATTAAAAAGCAGCTTGTTTTTAGACACTTTTTACTTCTTTCAAGCAGATTTTCACTTGAAATAAGTAGAAAAATCTGATAGTGGAGCAAGTTTTTCTTTCTTATTACAAGCACAAAAAAAACTTACTTTCACTGGCAGATTTTTCTACTTATTTCAAGTGAAAATTAGTTTGAAACAAGTGAAAATGATCTAAAAACAAGTTGATTTTTAGGTGATGAGTCTTATTTTAAGTGGAAAGAGATTAGTTTTGACTAGAAATGAGACATTTTGACAAGAAAAAAGATAAATATTCTTGGAAAGATTTAGAGTTTTTGTAGTGTATAACCAAATACAAACTCCTCGTTGTCCCTTTAGGAAAAGGTTTATTCCACCTCTCTGAAACCAAATGAAATTTAACTCAGTTTGGGGTGTGTTTATTCTGATTGAGCTATTTATGTGGAGCATTTTCATTCAGTTTTCACTCTAAACTGAATCTAATCTGGACATTCAGCTTCTGTCTTCAGTCTGCGGTCGATGAGGAAACTGAAGTCGAGACACTAAAACTCTGCAGCTGCACGAGTTTGTCTTGTCTCCGTTGGTCTGAACATGAGTCGAAGTGACAACAGTCACAACACATCGCCCTCAGAGCGGCGGCTGCAGCCACAGACCTAATGGAGTCGCTGCAGCAGTGGCTGATGGGAGTTTAACGGCGTTGGAGGACGAGTCCAACGGCTCAGAACAGGAAGTGACGGTCCAGATAATAGACAACGCTCTGTGTTTAGGAGCTGGCAGAGATAACAATTAGCTCACATCCATCCACACCCACACACAGACTAATGGTAACTATTACTGCTGACAGAGCTCCGGTCGGTCGGTTGGACAGAGGGTCTGAGCCCCCCCACCCCCCAACCCCCCCCTCTCCTGCTGCTACTGAACTAATGACTGTGTTTCAGTTCAGTCAAACTGAACCACAACCAGAACCAGAACCAGAACCAGACTGCAAAAACTAAGAAGAATGAACAAGAATATTTGTCTTATTTCTAGTCAAAACTAACCTCATTCTACTTAAAATAAGACTCATCACATAAAAAGCAGCTTGTTTTTAGACACTTTTTACTTCTTTCAAGCAGATTTTCACTTGAAATAAGTAGAAAAATCTGATAGTGGAGCAAGTTTTTCTTTCTTATTACAAACACAAAAACTTGCTTTCACTGGCAGATTTTTCTACTTATTTCAAGTGAAAATTAGTTTGAAACAAATGAAAATGATCTAAAAACAAGTTCATTTTTAGGTGATGAGTCTTATTTAAAGTGGAAAGAGTTTAGTTTTGACTAGAAATGAGACATTTTGACAAGAAATAAGACAAATATTCTTGGAAAGATTTGGAGTTTTTGCAGTGCAGAACCAGCCGACGGAGCAGGACGATGAAGAACAAGGGACGAACTAAAGAAGAAGGAGAAGAGACATCAGACTGAAACACCTGCTGAAAAGCTGCTTGAATCGTTCTTCGTTGCCCTGATAGAACAACATCAGCTGGCCTGGTTACGTGTCAAAAGTAGATTGCATTGTTCTTTGGATTGTTCTATAATAAAAAATGTCACAATAACAAAAAAGAGGGAAAAAAGGAATGTGGCACACTCATAGCCTCAGATGCAAAAATATTTATTCAAGCTGTGTTAAAAACCAACATTTTGACCAAAATATGGTCTTCTCCACCCTGACGAAGACCATATTTTGGTGAAAATGTTGGTTGGTTGGTTTTTCCCTGTTAAAAGGGTTTTCTATGGAGTTTTTCCTCAGTGGATTAAGATTAAGATTAAGATATACTTTATCACTCCTTGACAGGAAACTTGTCTTGGGCACAAGTGCTGGCACAGCTGCATCTAAACCCACACATGCATATAGCGAGCACATGGTACACATACCATGGGCAGAGGATGTTGTTATGATGGGATGTAAAGCCCTTTGAGACAAACTTTGTAAAAATGGGCTATACAAATAAAATTGTATCTGTGTTAAATTTTTGAAAAAGAAATGTTTGTAAGATGCCTTGACCCCAGGACGAATAGCTGCTGTCTTGTGCAGCAGCTAATGGGGATCTAATAAACAAACCTGCTACAATGAACTCAGACTTTAACAGAAAAACACATTCGATCTACTGGCTTTTGTTCTTTGAGAATCAATGTCCAGGTCCAGGAGACAGAGAACAGACAGATTCATGTTGTTGGTTTCAGTCCAAACTCATCGACTCATAAAGTTTCTGTAGTTTGATTCTGTGAATTAAATAAACCGACGTCACTGCAGTTCAAGTGGACTAGAGTTTAGTCCCTCCTTTAGCACATGGAGACAGTAAATTTACATTTACATTGATTCAGACTAATCCTCCTTCATCCTCCTCTTCATCCTCTTCATCCTCCTCCTCCTCCTCCTCCTCTTCCTCCTCCTCCTCCTCCTCTCTGGAGGACACCGCCGTCTCTTCAGTCCGTCCACACTTCACTGAGTCCAAATTACTATTTAAATAGCTGAGAAAATCCTCATCAACCCTCCATTACCATGTCCACTGTCCTTCAGTCCACTCTGAGAGCTGCTCATTATGGGATGTCCCTCCCCACTCCCCAGACTCCCAGAGGTAAAAACTTTAACCTCCACCACCAAACGATTCTTCTCTGTTTGCAGGAATTCATGGAACCACAGAATCTGGTGTTTTATTAGTATTATGTTTTACTTTGTCAGGTGTTTTGTTACTGGATCAGACTCTGATGCTGCAAACACAACACACACACACACACACAGACACACAGACACACACACACAGACACACACACACACACACACACACTGGCTCAGAGATCAGATGAAGCTGCTGCTCCGGTGTCCTGACATCTTCAGTCTGAAACTTCACATTCAGCTTTTTCCCGACGTGTCAACAAATCACTAATTGGATTTGTGTTGTCGCTCAGGAAACTGCAGACGTGTGTGTGTGTCTGTATGTGTGTGTGTGTGTGTGTGTCAGCAGCTCAGGAATCTAGAGTTATAGTCAAGAACCACCAAACCAGAAACCAAGTCCGAGACTGAGACCAAACCAATAAGAGACCGTTCCCAAGTCCATCACTGTCTCCAGTCCCAGTCCTCATAATAACCATGTGTCTTGATATTTACATTTTTCCTCCTCAGCTACAAAGAAAAGATGATTTGATGTAAAATGACAGAGACTGATGATGAAAAACTGTCCCTGAAGGCAACGTGCATCAGTGGTTTTGCATGAATTTCCCTCTAAAACAACTCTGTGTGGTAACGTTGTGTTATTATCTCATAGTGTGGTGAATGTGCAGCTCACAACTTGTCCACCAGAGCGTTGTGGAGTTGTTGGATTGTGTATTTGATGAGTTTGATGAGGGAAACCAAGAAATCCCATAATGAGCCTCTGTAGCGTAGCTCTGAGCAGCTCACGGCTCTGCTCCGCCGTTCTAAAAATAGCTTGCACCGACAATTAAAGGTAACGAACCTACTGCTATGACTATAGGGATTATGGCATATACATCTGTCAGGATTTGTTTTGCTGCTTCTTACTAATGCTGCGTTCAGAACAACTCGGGGGTCGGAATTCCCAACTTGGAAATTCCCAACTTCATCCGACATCATTGCGTTCACGCTGCAGGAACTCGGAAGATAAAAAACATGGATACCTGAAGGAAGTTTGGCGTATTGTGGCTCATCGCTGAATATGAAAAATATTATGCAGCAGTAAATTATGTTTATTTTGGAGGCAAATGAAGAACGTACGAGGAACACAATTTCACACCATACAACAATCACAGTTTAATATAAACGTATTTCATAGAGGCTACTGCAATAATACACAAAAATATGCATTCAAATCTCAACAAATAACTTAAAATTTTTGAATTCTAACCATTTAACAGCGTGTTCACACCGGGCGCGAGGCGAATTTTTCACGCGACCAAATTACATACAAAGTCAATGTACAGACGCAAATTTGTGCCGGCGCCGCGAATGGCGCGACACGAATGAAGCGAAAACATGAAATTCAAAATATTGAACTCAAGCGAAATATTCGCGCGAGTGCCGCGAGTAAAAACAAATATTCCAGCGGCACCGTAAGACGAGGGCGGCCATGTTTTGATGTTGTCGTGACGTCAAGTCGGAAAGTCGGAGCTCTGGAGTTTCTGAACCTGTAATTTCAGAGTTCGACGCCGTTCAATTCATTTTTTTACAACTCGGAGCTCGTTTTGTTTCCCGACTTCCGAGTCGTCTTGAACGCAGCATCAGAGTGAATTACTGGAGTTCTACCTGGTGACATCATCATCAGACTGGAGCAGTGATTGGATGCTGCGTTGTCACATGACGGCAGTGAGTTAGTGGAGGAGAACGGACTCAGTGTGTGTGTGTGTGTGTGTGTGTGTGTGTGTGTGTGTGTGTGTGTGTGTGTGTGTGGTCATGTGACAGACAGCTCTGGTGTGTGTTTTTACCTCGGAGCTCTGGGCAGCTGACATCACTGAGCCTGTTGCCAGGGCAACTGCCTCCTCTGCTACAGATCTGCCTCAGTGTTTTCCTCCATGGAGACGGGAAACTTTGATAATCTGAGGGGAGGGGGGGTGATGAGGGGGGGGGGGGGGCTGCCAAATGTTTTCAGAAGCACCGGAGAGAAGAATAAGAAGAGATGCCACCATGTGTGTCAGTGTGTGTTTCTATCACACACTCGTTTGTGTCTTTCCTCCCGTTAAAAAACTACAATGTGTGATGACATCACTCTGTGTTACTGTGTATAAGTGTGTGTGTGTGTGTGTGTGTGTGTGTTAATGTGTGTTAGTGTGAGTTAAACCCTTCACACAGGATTAGTTTTACCTGGGGTCCTCTGGTAAAAAAAAACCCCGACGTCTGTGTTTTTTGTGGTGCATTCGGACGTGATAAGTGAAGTCTGTATTTCACTTGAATTTGCTGCCGACATTAAAGCTGCGTTCAAGACAACTCAGAAGTCGGAACAAAACGAGCTCCGAGTTGTAAAAAATGAATTGAACGGCGTCGAACTCTGAAATTCCAGGTGGGAAACTCAGGTATCATATCAGAGCTCCGACTTTCTGACTTGACGTCACGACAACATCAAAACATGGCGGCCCTCGTCTTAAACGGTTAGAATTTAGACATTTTAAGTTATTTGTTGAGGTTTTAATGCATATTTTTGTGTATTATTGCAGTAGCCTATATGAAATACGTTTATATGAAGCTGTGATTGTTGTATGGTGTGAAATTGCGGTTCCTCGTATGTGACTGAAATAAGGTTTAACTGTGATCAAGGCTGTAACATTATATGTGCACTCATCTGCAGCGTCTCCTCTCCTCCAACATAAACATCATTTACTGCTGCATTTAGTTTTACTATTCAGCGATGAGCCACAATACGACAAACTTCCTTCGGGTAGCCATGTTTTTTTTCTCCCGAGTTCCTGCAGCGTGAACGCAATGATGTCGGAAGTCGGAAATTTCCGAGTTGGGAATTCCGACCTCCGAGCTCCGCAGCATAAAGCCCGGATATGAGGTCAACGCTGTGCAGCTCACATCTGTTGTAGCTCATTTGTGCATTATTTTTTAGAAATATTGATTGGAACGTGTCCGGTCACACACTCTGGTGTTACCTGTACCTGTCACCTGAATGTTCCGCATGCTGCTACGCAAGTCATCCATCTCAATATCTTCCAAAATTTCGCTCTTTTAATTGAGAACAGAGCTTGTTCTTTCTTCGAATGGGTCTCCAGTACCGATACAAGACTGCATTTGCAAAACTGCCACTCCCCGCAGCCTCCATGTTTCAACCGGGAAGTAGAAATGGCGCGTAATAAAAATAACAAATAGGTTAGCTACCCCTCAATCACTGAGATGCTGATTCGCACGGGACAAGTAACATCACAGGACGTCTGTGTTCGGCGAAATATGTTCGGTAATTTGCGGTGGAATTTTTACTTTACAAATTACAGACATGGCGCATTCGCACGGGATCAAGATCACAGACGTCCTCCGTGATTATTACAAATTACCAGACGTCCCTAGGTAAAACTAATCCCATGCAAATAGCGCTTTAGTGTGTGTGTTTTACTGTGTTACTAGTTGGGTTTCCATCCACCTTTTCTTATGCGCATTTTGTGAAAATGCGCATAAATACTTGAATGGAAACGCCAGAAATTCGAATAAAGGCAGTAAATGCGCATAAAAGTTTATACGCTTGGAGGGGGTGGATTTGTCAGCGTATCGAATAAAGGAAATGCGAGTTTTTGTGATGGAAACAGATGATGTGAACTGAGGCAGAGTTTGTGGGTGAAGCTGCTGGACTTCACCCAGCGACGCCCCGGTCTCCCAGCTCTCGTCTCTGCACCGCAACACAAACACGCTCCGTAACCCGTAATGTTTTGTTTATGACGGTGAAGACTACACAAACACACGCCGTAACATCGTTATGTAACTTATTGATTTTTCACCGGTTTCGTATGTAAACAGATGCACATGGAGGAGAGGAGCGGAACCAGAACAGACTGTCACAGTTCCTACTGTCTTTCTGTGTAAATATCTCATGTTACAACATGAAAACCTGACGCTTATATTCAAGTGCGGCCTATATATGTATTTTCTTTTAAATGTAGCTGGTGCGGCTTATACAGGTGCGTCTATAGTCCGGAAAGTACGTAAATTGTCCATGATGTTGAGTGTCAACTGTTGGATACATTCACGCTCTCTTATGACGTAATCTCACGGCCACTCCTCCTAATCGCAAAACACTAATGAATGGAAACGGGCATAAATTCGCTTTGCTTTTTGCGCATTTTCACAAAATCCGCTTTTAAATTCGATACGACTTGGATGGAAACCCAGCTACTGTGTGCTAGTGTGTGTTTAACGGTTGTTTCTGTGTTTCTGTTTCTCAGACGTGAGAGGATGTTGGTGTAAAACTCTGAGATCAGATAAAGCTGAAAACAGTGTAAAGAACCAACCGGCTGCTCGTCCAATCAGCTCTGATGTCAACACAAACAGAAAACTAGTCGTGTTCGATTCCCTCCCAGTCAGGAGTTCAACATCAACATCACATCAACAGAGTTAAACTCCGACCGTCTCACATTCAGAGGAACCTCACTCACTCTTCCCACTCTGCTTCTTTCAGATTTCATATGTGTGTGTATTTATCTCCTGGACTCTCTGGGAGAACGAAACGAACGCTTTTCCTCCTCGCTGCGTCTAAAAACAGGTTCGCCCTTGAGTCGGCGGCTTCACCGTGTTAATAGGATTTTGTAACAGAGATAATAAAATATAAAATAAATATAAAAAATATATTAAATGTGTCAGAGAGCTGATGAAACGTTTTAGAAACGGTTCACAGTCCTGGTGGTGGTGGTGGTGGTGGGCTGCTGCTGCTGCTGCTGCTGCTGCTGCTGCTGCTGCTGCTGCTGCCAAAACCTGAATAAAATAAGATCACAACCAGAAGCTCCAGTTAATTCTCCCACAGGAACTGAAACCAGACTCAGATTCTCCACAAAGACCAGAATATTCAGCAGGAAAGACTGAATATTTATATTTAAAAGAAAAGCAGGAACTTTCTTCCTCTGAATGGACACAGCAACATCAGAAACCACAGCAGATGTTTAAGGAGCAGCAGCCCAAAACGTATAATAACGGCCAATAATGTAATAATTTTGAATGTATTAATGCCAATAACTTCATAACTTGGCAATAATTTAATAAAATGTTTGAGCCTATCATGTAATAACTTTTTTTTGCCAATAATGTAATAAGATATTACATTATTAAATCACATTAATCATGATGAAACATGGTACGAGGTTGCTTCAAATGTTTCACGACTGTGAAATCTTCTACCCTGAAAATAATAATAAAAACCATATTGTGATTAAACCATACAACCTGTTATTACATTATCAGCTCCAGTTATTACAATGTCATATGTTTTTTTTTTTTTGTTAATACTAGGCCAATTACGTAATAACAAGCCAATTATTAGATTATTGGGTCAAACTTTTAATTACAGTTATGGCTTTATTACATTTAAAATGGCCCAAATTATTAAATGTACGGCATTATTACATTTAAAGCAGATATCAGCTTCACGGCCGTTTCGGCTAATGCTGCGTTCAAGGCAGGCTTTTGAAACCGTAAGTTACAGCTTCAAGTCACAACTACGACTTGGTAGCGTTCCAGGTAACCCGTAGCTCGTGTTTTTACCATCCTGTTGTCTGTGAAAGTTCCCTATAACGGCCACTCGTAACTTCCGACCCGTGAACTCGTACCAGATCGAACTGGTATGACTTCACAGGAAGGAAAAACACAAAGTACGAGTTTCTTTGAACGCACCATGAGTTAGCAGCCCCCGCCCTTGTCAGGCATCAATTGGTCCTCGTGCTACGTCACCACATTCACGCGCATCCCTTGGCTGCACACACAGCCCTTCATGCCGTTCTCTCTCCTCATTGGATAACACTTGTATCCCACAAGGAAAATTTTCTCCTCGGGTTACAGCAGAGCAGAGTGACGGAGAGACTCGTGTTTAGGCTGAAATACTTCATGTAAGTGATTGCTGACGGAAAATAGGACTATTTAGGACTTATATTAACAAAAACATTCCACTGATATCTGCTTTAAAATTGCCAAAATTATTACATTATTGGCTGTTACTAGTTTAAAATGGCCAAAATGATTACATTATTGGCTGTTAATACATTTAAAATGACCAAACTTATTACATTTATGGCTTTATTACATTTAAATGACCAAGATTATTACATTATTGGCTGTTATTACATTTAAAATGACCAAAATTATTACGTTATTGGCTTTATTATGTTGAAAATGGCCACAATTATTATATTATTGGCTGTTATTACTTTTATAATGACCAAAATTATTACATCTATGGCTTTACTATGTTTAAAATGGCTAAAATTATTACACTATTGGCTGTTATTACATTTTAAATGGTCAAAATGATTACATTCATGGCTGTTATTACGTTATTGGGTTGCTTTAAGGTGGATAACGAGAGTCTGTACAGAACAACACGAGTTCTCTGCTCTGCACATTAAACACACTATTTAACTAAATATTTATCTTTATCTTCAGCCGCCGAACGTATTAAAAAAAAAAAGAAAGAAAAGAAGTTCCCCAGACATTAAAAATATGGAAAAACAATAAAACAATGAATGAGCTGCAGCAACGAGTCTCAGGAGAGAGAGGAACGTTTACTAATGTAGATCCTCTTCCACCATCATCATCATCAGAGTAAAACTGTCAGATGAAGTGACAACACACACACACACACACATACACACACACACACACACAGGTACAATGAGAGGACGATATCTTCTTGACTTCCCACTCGACGCGTAAAAGCTTCCAAGAAATCTCTATTTATAGTACAATCTCTCCAATTAGCAGACATGTGCAAAAGCAACACAACCCACCCACACACACACACACACACACACACACACACACACACACACACACACACACACACACACACACACACAGACACACACACACACACACAGACACACACTGATCCGTCCTTGTCTGTGTGATGTTATCAGTTCTCTGGCTCATTAAACTCTGATACAGGAGGAAAACAGCGACACAGTGTAATCAGCTGTGTGGTCGTTCTCCATCGTTCATCGACACGACGACGTCTCCACTTCACATCACAGAGCAGAGCAGAGGAATGGAAACATCTCTGTCTGTTGGAGCGCAGGTGTCTATAAAGCTGCAGAGTGGAGGCAGAAACACCTACTGGTGCTCGGTTTGGTTTGGTTCGGTTCGGTTCAGTTCGATTCAGCTCGGTTCGATTCGGTTGGGCTCGGTTCAGTTCGGTTCGGTTCGGCTCGGCTCGGCTCGGCTCGGTTCGGTTCGGTTTAGTTCGGTTCAGCTCGGTTTAGTTCGGTTCAGCTCGGTTCGGCTCGGTTCGGTACAGTTCGGTTCAGTTTGGTTCGGTTCAGTTCAGTTCAGTTCAGTTCAGTTCAGCTCGGCTCAGTTCAGTTCAGCTCGGCTCAGTTCTGTTCTGTTCAGTTCAGTTCGGCTCAGTTCTGTTCAACTCAGTTCAGTTCGGCTCGGCTCGGCTCAGTTCAGTTCAGCTCAGTTCAGTTCGGTTCAGCTCAGTTCAGTTCAGTTCAGTTCAGCTCAGTTCAGTTCAGCTCGGCTCAGTTCGGTTCAGCTCAGTTCAGTTCGGTTCAGTTCAGTTCAGTTCAGTTCAGTTCGGTTCAGTTCAGCTCAGTTCAGTTCAGCTCGGCTCAGTTCGGTTCAGCTCAGTTCAGTTCGGTTCAGTTCAGTTCAGTTCAGTTCGGTTCAGTTCAGTTCTGTTCTGTTCAGTTCGGTTCGGTTCAGTTCGGCTCGGCTCAGTTCGGTTCAGTTCAGCTCGGCTCAGATTGGTTCAGCTCAGCTCGGATTGGCTCAGTTCAGTTCGGTTCTGTTCAGGTTGGATCAGCTCAGTTCAGTTCAGTTCAGTTCAGTTCAGCTCGATTCCTCCTGCTTCTCTGAGCGACAGCTTCACCGATGGCTTTAATAAACTGAGTCGCGCTGCTGCTGTGGCCACATCACTTCACAGAGCAACAAGCAACAAGCTCTCAGTCTCTCAGTCTGTCAGTCTGCGTGATGAGGGACCTCGGGTCAGTGTGAAGTCAGTCTGAGCTGCAGCTACTGGTTCATTAGCATAATAACTCACTCTGTCCCTGCTCTCCAGTTATGATAGACTAGAATAATAATACTATTTATTTCTGTTGCACGTTTCACAACTGATACAAAGTGATTCATGAATATGAAAATATGAATATTCATATATTGAAATTAAAATGATTTGCATCTCATCACAGAAATAAATAAATGAAACTACAGGATAAAACCTTTGTAATCAACCAGGGTTAGAGAACAACTTGACTTTATCACAAACAGGTCAGAGACTAAACTAATAAACCTGTTCCTCTTAGAGCCACAAACTGAACACTGAAGGAAACACGTTATGGGTTTAGCTACTGTTAAAGGGATAGTTCAACATTTTGGCAAACTGGCCTATTACCATAATCCCTATAGTCATAGCAGTAGGTTCGTTACCTTTAATTGTCGGTGCAAGCTATTTTTAGAACGGCGGAGCAGAGCCGTGAGCTGCTCAGAGCTACGCTACGGAGGCTCATTATGGGATTTCTTGGTTTCCCTCCTCATCAAACTCATCAAATACACAATCCAACAACTCCACAACGCTCTGGTGGACAAGTTGTGAGCTGCACATTCACCACGCTATGAGATAATAACACAACGTTACCACACAGAGTTGTTTTAGAGGTAAATTCATGTAAAACCGCTGATGCACGTTGCCTTCAGGGACAGTTTTTCATCAACAGTCTCTGTATTTCCCTCTAAAACAACTCTGTGTGGTAACGTTGTGTTATTATCTCATAGCGTGGTGAATGTGCAGCTCACAACTTGTCCACCAGAGCGAAATAGCTGTCGACCGAAATATACAAAACAATAACAATGAGTTGTATTCTCACGTAGGATTCAGTGTTTTATTAAATCTTCCTCCTTGAAGAACAAACTCAACACATCACACTCAGACGTCCAGAATAAGTTGGGATTCTTTGCCTGAACTTCCTGTCTGTAAAAGATGAAGCCGATATTTTCCAGAAGTGCACAATCATTTAGTGCACCTACACTGCAAAAACTCAAAATCTTTCCAAGAATATTTGTCTTATTTCTTGTCAAAATGTCTCATTTCTATTCAAAACTAATCTCTTTCCACTTAAAATAAGACTCATCACCTAAAACTTAACTTGTTTTTAGATCATTTTCACTTGTTTCAAACTAATTTTCACTTGAAATAAGTAGAAAATCTGCCAGTGAAAGCAAGTTTTTTGTGTTTGTAATAAGAAAGAAAAACTTGCTCCACTATCAGATTTTTCTACAAGTGAAAATCTGCTTGAAAGAAGTAAAAAGTGTCTAAAAACAAGCTGCTTTTTATGAGATGAGTCTTATTTTAAGTAGAATGAGATTTATTTTGACTAGAAATAAGACAAATATTCTTGGTAAGATGTTGAGTTTTTGCAGTGTAAAGCATCATTTAATGTCCATTCATGTATTTGGACACTACAAACCTGTTCTTTATATATGTGACACAGCTGCTGCACCTGAACTGGATGTGTCTGAAACAACTCACACTGCTCCAGAGCCATAGGAGAGAGTGAGAGATGCATAAACCATGACAGCAGCTGAGACGGATCTATAGGCGGCGGTGGTGCAGGTATGAAGCCGTCACCGTGGGAGTGGGAGTGGGGCTCAACATGCTAATGTGACATTTGGAGCTGAGCAGTGAATGTGACAGGAGATAATGGGAGTGGACAGGATGTTACATTATCACTGTGATCTCCAGCTCCTCTCCTCTCTCTCCTCTCTCTCCTCTCACACCGAGGTCAACGTGAATCCGGCCGCTGATAAAGACGGGAATCAAATCGATCCAACTGGACGATGCACAGAAACAATGAACAGGGATTCCTTAGTCTCTAGTAGTGACATATTGGGTGATTTTATGATTGACCTGCCATTCATTTCTTACATATTGCTCCTTTAAACAAACAACAATTAACAAACTTTTGAGGTTTAGCGTGGTCCATGATGTTTCTATCAGACCGGACCGGGGAGAAGAGAATTAAAGCAGCTGCTTCTACTGAACACAAACTCAAACGATCTCCTCATCTACAGTAAAACCCACATTTTGCCCCCAAAAAAACAAAAAACAAAAGCTGAACTCCTCTTCTCATACTCAAGTTTACAAGCTGTGACATTTCACTCAAACGCACCATGAGCCTTGTTTTCTTATACGCCTTCACTTTTTTCCGCTAAAGTATTACTACTCTACACATAGATGGCGCACTACTTTTTTTTAAAATAAAATGTTCAAATGTATCCCCATCTATCGCTCGTTAGAACAAGAGCAACAGAGAAAATAATAAATAATCTTCCTAACGAGCAGCAGAAGTTAAACAGCTTTTTGTTTCCACAGGTTGTTGTGTTTTTCTCCTCCAATTAAAGAGAGACAGTTGGTCGTAGTTAAGGAGGAAACAGTTTCACCTTGTAGCAGTTCAGCAGCGTTAAGAAGCTGCTGCTGCTTGTTATTAGTCTCTTTAGTTATAAAAACACAATCAACACACAACAAAGTGTCTGAGCTGCAGCTGCTGTTTAAACTTCACCCTGATTATTAAATAACACTTTGCTGCTGCGTGTCACTCCCCGACTCTCTGCCTCTCCATCCCCTTCGTCTTTCAACTTTCTATCAATTAAAGGCAAAAAGCCCCAAAAATATACTTTAAAAAACCTACAAAAAGAAAAGTATTTTCAGAAGCTCAATTTTTTATGGAATGACTCGATTCAATATTTTATAGATATAGATGTAAAGGGACAAAGGTTGTCTTTCATTTAAGCCATAAACCATAGTTGTGGGATTAGTACTTCTGTAGTTATAAAGCTTTAATTGCAGTGATACAAAAACAGGCGCAAATTGCCAAAAATGGCCTCTGCATGAAGAGGTTAAACTTCACCCTGGTTATTAAATAACAGTTTGCTGCTGCGTGTCATTCCCTGACTCTCTGCCTCTCCATTCCCCTCATCTTTCAACTATCCATCAATTAAAGGCAAAAAGCCCCAAAAAATACACTTTAAAAAACCCCAAAAACCCATTATTAATATGAGTCCAGATAAATAAACTTCCACAGCTTCAGATTCAGAGTGAGATAATTGCTCCGGTGATGAACTCTGGTGACTGGGTTCAGTGTGTGATCGTTAATCAGCCTCATGGATCCTCGACGACTCTCAACTCGTCCCACTGGGAGAGAATCAACTGAGTCAATATTTGCTCCCATGATGCATCTCTTCAGGCGCCGCTTCTCTTCTAATGAGGAGCTGCTGCTGCTCACCAGGCGGCGTCTTTAACACTTTAACACTCGCTTCCCTCTGCAGCTGCAGCCGGTTAACACACACTAACAGGGACACGCACAACAATACAACACACACACACACAACTCTGATGTGACCTATTTATGCCTCATCTTTAGATTTAACATGGAAAAGCCTCTAATTTAAAGGGATAGTTCAACATTTTGGCAAATTGGCCCATTGCCATAACCCCTATAGTCATAGCAGTAGGTTCGTTACCTTTAATTGTCGGTGCAAGCTATTTTTAGAACGGCGGAGCAGAGCCGTGAGCTGCTCAGAGCTACGCTACGGAGGCTCATTATGGGATTTCTTGGTTTCCCTCATCATCAAACTCATCAAATACACAATCCAACAACTCCACAACGCTCTGGTGGACAAGTTGTGAGCTGCACATTCACCACGCTATGAGATAATAACACAACGTTACCACACAGAGTTGTTTTAGAGGGAAATACAGAGACTGTTGATGAAAAACTGTCCCTGAAGGCAACGTGCATCAGTGGTTTTGCATGCAATGTTGAACTATCCCTTTAATGGTGTGTGTGTGTGTGTGTGTGTGTGTGTGTGTGTGTGTGTGTGTGTGTGTGTGTGTGTGTGTGTGTGTGTGTGTGTGTGTGTGTGTGTGTGTGTGTGTGTGTGAGAATGTGATGGTCGTGTGTGTTTATTGGAACCAGAATAAACAGATGAGGAGTCGTCTGCATCGATATGAAAACAGCCCCGAGCTCCACAGTCGACTAGTAGGGGGCTACCCAGGAAGCAGCATGAACAGAGCTACGTGATGAAAACACACACGTTAACACTGCTCTCTCATATTAACAGAGTTTATACACAGTCTAGTCAGTGTTGTGTGGTGAGGAACTGGTGGATGTTACAAAGCATGTGTAGTGATGCTTTGAGCATGATAAAGGCCAAAAGCAAAAAGTAAGTGAAGCCATTGGTTGGCTTTAGGCACAGCTAAGGAAAGATTGCATGTTTTCTAGGACGTCACTTCCTGCAGCTCATGTAGCTACGCCATCTAGCAACAACCACGTCTCTTCAGTTCTTCTCTGCTGCTGTCATTCTCATCACAGCCACTAGATGTCGCCTTAAAAAAAATAAAAACCCACGTAACTCAGGGTTGTAATCAGCCGCTGAACAAACGACCTGCAGGTTCAGACCAAACACTCTTATATAATATAATATAATATAATATATGTATAATATATGTCACGGAAACAATCAGAACCACTGACCACATGCAGCTGTGTGACCTTTGACCTTTAGTCCAGACACCTGTGTGTGTGTGTGTGTGTGTGTGTGTGTGTATTACCTACAGTTTACACGTGTGTTACATAAAGGTGTAGTGACAGGTTTAATCTCCAGTCTCTTGTCTCTTGTCTCTTGGTTTGTGTCCTCAGAGTTTCTGTTAATCTGTTAAAAGCTCAACAGCTTCTTATCAGAGGTGGAGGATGGAGGACGGAGAGAGGGACAGACGGAAGGATGGACAGAGGATGAAGGACGGAGGACGGACAGACAGAGAACAAATGGAGGATGGACGGAGAATGAACAGAGGATGGAAGGAGAATGGACAGACGGATGGAGGATGGACAGAGGATGGATGGATGGACGGAGGATGGAAGGACGAAGGATGGGTGTTTCAGTATTCAACTTTCCACCACAATCACTCACTCATCATCAGATGAGAAACAGTGATTTATGATGATGGATAAAGTGAGGATGAATCTGAGGATGAAGCTGTGGATGAAATGGAAGATGAGACAGAGGATGAAACTGAGGAAAGAGAATGGACAGAGGATGGAGGATTGAGGACAGAAGGACAGAGGATGGAGGATGGAGGACGCATGGAAGGAGAATAGACAGAGGACAGAGGACGGACTGAGGTCAGACTCAGCAGACAGACGGTGTCTGGTTGGTCCTCAGAGCAGCTGGTGGTCTCAGGTCTCTGTCTCTGTCTCTGATCATCCAACACTCTGGTCTGAACATAAACTCAGATTTACCCACAATCCTCTGCTGCTGCTGCTGCTGCTGCTGCTCTCTACCTGCTCAGGTGGTTCAGTTCATTGATCTGTTCCTCTACACATCAGTTGTTGCAGACGGTCGGAGGAGCAGAGAGGATCGATGGAGGAGTCAGCTCCTCACACACACACACACACACAACCACAACCACACACACAGACACAGACACACACACACACAGATTTCATCAATGAAAAATATAATAAATATATAAATGATGTTCTGCACATAAACTTTTATGGCAGAGATGAAACGGATTAAATAAACAGTTATTGGACTCTGCTGAACTAGAATTAAAAATCAAACTTAACAGAGATCAGTTTAGAGACACACGGGTGGATGGATGGATGGATGGATGGATGGATGGATGGATGGATGGATGGATGGATGGATGGATGGATGGATGGATGGATGGATGGATGGATGGATGGATGGATGATGGATGTGTATCAGTTAAAGGAAACATGTGACACATTCATTCATCACAGTTTAGTTCCAAAATGTTTTCAAACCTTCATTTTATTTCCTTTAACCCTGAACGCAGAACTCAACAACTTTCATCTTTATATCAAACCAACACACACACAGATACGTCGTGTTGCCGTAGTGACAGTGTTGCCATAGCAACCGCTCATCATTGCACACTTGGAAACAGGTGAGACCCAGAGGGTCAGAGAAACGTGAGAGGTCGACGTAAACACACACACACACACACACACACACACACACACACACACACACACACACACACACACACACACACACACACACACACACACACACACACACACACACACACACACACACACACACACACACACACACACACACACACACACACACACACACACACACACACACACACAGAGGAAGTCTGGTGTTTAGCTGCAGTGACAGTTAATGTTATTATGATTCCAGCTGTTAAGCAGCTGACTCATGTGTAATTATATGTTTCATGTATAAATCTGAATCAGTGCTCAGTAAACAGTAGTTATGATGTCACTCTGGGGGGTTTCAGTGTTCAACTTTCCTCCACAATCACTCACTCATCATCAGATACACAGAAACAGAGATTTATGATGGGGGATAAAGTGAGGATGAATCTGAGGATGAAACTGAAGATGAACCTAATGATGATGTGGAAGAAGCAGAGGATGAAACGGAAGATGAGACTGAGGATTAAGCAGAAAATGAAGCTGAGGATGAAGCTGAGAAAAAGCAGAGGATGAAGGATGAACTGAGGAAGAACATCAGGATGAAACTGAAGATGAAACTGAGGATGAAGGAGAGGAAGAAGCTAGGGATGAATCTGGAACAAAGATGAAGATGAGAGAGGAAGAAGCTGAGGATGAAGTTGAGGATAAAAATGAAGATGAATCTGAAGGTGAAGCTGAGGATGAAATGGAAAATGAGACAGAGGATGAAGCTGAGGATGAAACTGAGGATGAAGGAGAGGATGAAGATGAGGAAGAAGGAGAGGATGAAGATGAGGAAGAAGCTAGGGATGAATCTGGAACAAAGATGAAGATGAGACAGAGGAAGAAAAAAAAGATTAAAATGAAGATGAATCTGAAGGTGAAGCTGAGGATGAAAGAGAGGATTAAAGAGATGAGGAAGCTGAGGATGTAGGAGAGGATGAAGCTGAAGATAAATCTAAAGATGAAGCTGAGGATGAAATGGAAAATGAGACAGAGGATAAAACTGAGGATGAAGTTGAAGATGAAGCTGAGGATGAAGAACAGATCCTAACTGATAGGGGTGGGAGAAAAAATCGATTCACATAAATATCGCAATATCTTTTTTGACGATTTTAAATCGATTTTTTTTTCAAAAATCGATTTTTTATTTTTATTTTTTGAATTTTTTTTAATATTGTGCAATGTGCATTTGTTCACCTTTTTTTACAGACAGAGAGTCCAGGTTTTGAAAAGGGTTTAAGTTCACTTTATAATGGAGTATGTTCATTTATAGGCTCCTACAGTATTTGTGTGCAGATAAATGTTAAAAATGCTAAAGACTAAAAATCATAGAGAGAATCGGCAATATCGTAGAATCGCAATTTATATCGAATCACCATCCAAGAAATCGTAGAAGAATCGAATCGGGAGAAAAGCATATCAACCGATCATGATGCTGTATCAGACATAACCAGCTCAGTGTGTAGAAGAGGAAACTCTCCTCAGCGTCACCGCTGTCTAAATATACCAGAGATTCCTCCACAAGCTGGAGAGACCACACACACACACACTGTAAACACACACACACACACACACACTGTAAACACACACACACACACACACACACACACACACACACACACACACACACTGTAAACACACACACACACACACACACACTGTAAACACACACACAGCAGCACATTACAGGAGCTCTGAGTTAACCAATCACAGATAATACAGAGAATGACAGCATCAATAATGAAACACACTCATCTCGCTCTCACCACAACCTGCATTTTAAAACACACACACACACACACACACACACACACACACACACACACACACACACACACACACACACACACACACACACACACACACACACACACACACACAACTTATGGACTGTCTCTCTGTGTTGTAGCTGAGCTCACACAGCTACAGCTCAGCACTGATCTCAGCTGGAGAAGATGTAGAAGAGCTGGAAGTTTATGATGATTTTAAGTTTGTTTCCTTGAAAAAAAAACATTTTCTTTCCTATTTTTCCCAAATGAGACAAACTGAGAAGAACTGTTTTAAACTTTGAGCTTGAAGGCAGCACAGAGTGACGTCATCACATGAGCTCCATTAGAAACAACAGCACAGAGGAGGTTCATCCAGTGGAAGATGAAACAATCTCCTAAAGACATCAAGTTAAACATGAAACACTCTGTTTTTTCAATATTTTCATCAATCTCAGTGTATTATTGTAGTTTTCTACAGTTTCAGAGTGAAAAAGGGAAACAAAGCAGCAGCAGCAACAGAATGGGAAACCCAGTCAGAGAACTTTGACCAAGGAATCAGACAAGAGATTTAGATGAAAATATATATCAGAATCAGAACGGTTTTATTGCCAAGAGCAGTAAAGGTCAGTTTACAGCACAAGGAACTTGTTTTGTTGTCAGGTGCAAAAAATAGAATAGAATAATTTAGATTTAGATAAAATAAAATAAAATGGAATGAATTAAAATATTCTAGTGCAAAAGATATGCATATACTAGGAAATATGCATACCGTATACGATAAATAGCCTACACATATACTATATAAAAGAATAGAATAAAGATATATACAAATACTACTAAATAAGTTATTGTGCAAAATGTTGTAGTGCAGAGCGACTGTCCATAGGGTTAGGGTTATACTAATATAGATAGATAGATAGATAGATAGATAGATAGATAGATAGATAGATAGATAGATAGATAGATAGATAGATAGATAGATAGATAGATAGATAGATAGATAGATAGATAGATAGATAGATAGATAGATAGATAGATAGATAGATAGATAGATAGATAGATAGACAGACAGACAGAACGATAGAACGATAGATAGATAGATAGAACGATAGATAGATAGATAGATAGATAGATAGATAGATAGATAGATAGATAGATAGATAGATAGATAGATAGATAGATAGATAGATAGATAGATAGATAGATAGATAGATAGATAGATAGATATAGTTTAAAATGTAAAGTGAATGTGTCATCTGTAACTTTTTTTCTTTTGGAGATCATTGCATCTTCCACTTGATGAGCTGTTCACAGTAGTAGTAGTACACACACACACACACACACACACGTCTGCTGAAAAAACTACCGACACGCACACACACACAATATAATTAGACGGGGGAGCTCCTGTAGGAAACAGCTTCAGCACAGACTCTTTACAATGAGACAGGTGAGACACACAAAACCACATTTCTCTGAACAATGACTGAAAATAATCCTGTGTGTGTGTGTGTGTGTGTGTGTGTGTGTGTGTGTGTGTGTGTGTGTGTGTGTGTGTGTGTGTGTGTGTGTGTGTGTGAGATGGAGAACAAAGCAGAGTGTGTGAGCCGTTATCTGCATAAAGCCGAACAGAACAGAGGAAACCTGCTGCTGAAGTGTGAGTGGGAGGATTTTTCACCTGAGTGTGAAGACGTTACGACGTTAAAGGGATAGTTCAACATTTTTGTCAAACTGGCCCATCACCATAACCCCTATAGTCATAGCAGTAGGTTCGTTACCTTTAATTGTCGGTGCAAGCTGTTTTTAGAACGGTGGAGCAGAGCCGTGAGCTGCTCAGAGCTACGCTACGGAGGCTCATTATGGGATTTCTTGGTTTCCCTCATCGAACTCATCAAATACACAATCCAACAACTCCACAACGCTCTGGTGGACAAGTTGTGACCTGCACATTCACCACGCTATGAGATAATAACACAACGTTACCACACAGAGTTGTTTTAGAGGGAAATACAGAGACTGTTGATGAAAAACTGTCCCTGAAGGCAACGTGCATCAGAGGTTTTACATGAATTTCCCTCTAAAACAACTCTGTGTGGTAACGTTGTGTTATTATCTCATAGCGTGGTGAATGTGCAGGTGAATGTTGAACTATCCCTTTAAACTGGAGAACACACACTGCATGGTTTATATGTTAATGACACACACACACACAGAGCATCTGACCAGTGTTTCCTCTGATTCACCTGGACTCGGCTCCTCAGCTGCTCCGTCCTCGGACCGACACATTAAATATAGATGTAGATAGAAGCTGTGGACACGCGCACAACTCATCTTCTATATTTAATTCAACAAATAAAAACATTAAAGCAGACGATGGAGAGAACCACCAGCAGGAGGACGGAGGTGAAGAACCCACAGCTGCAGAGAAGCTGGAGACAGAGGCGCCGCCATTTTTAAAACCAAGACTCTGCTTCACTGTTCATATACAGCAGAGTGCATTCACTTGGAAAAAAAAAAAAAAAAAGCTCAGTTTTTCAGAGTAATTATTTTTTTTCCTCCTGTATTTTGGAGTTATTTCCTTTTCTTTTTTTTCTGAGTAATTTTTTTCCGGATTTAACAAGATTTCAAAATCCCGCTAGAAGCTCCCACCAACGTTAAAGTGCTGCAGTCAAGTCAGCCTCCACTCTAATGCATTAAAATCTAAGGAATTATTCTAAGATCTTTTGTAATGGGAACTTGTGCATTTTAAAACGTTCTATGGTAGCCTATTTTGTATCATGTAGATGACTTAGTTGTTCTTTTCACTGAACACACAGGAGAGTGTATAACTTTCTCACATGCATTGCACCTGACTTGGTCTTTTAAATGTCTCTAAAATGGGGAAACTGGGTTTCTGTTTTGTCTCTGTGCAGCCCATGTCTATTTGTGTAATCCTGGTGTAACAGTTTAGGGAACATAAAATTAGATGCTTCCATTGAATAACTTTTACCATTACGTTTACATTTATTTCCTATATTTACGTTTGGAGGGAGTTGAAGATGCCGACCACATTTTGCCTTCAACAATAAGTCACAGAAAGCTCTTTTACTTTCTCTCTCTTTTCCTTTTCTCAGTTATAGTCCCCATGTAAACTATTTTAGTATGTTGTGGTGTGCAATTCATTTCATTCACGATTAACGATTAATTGACGATAAATTTAATAATCATTTATAGTTGCAGCTCTAATAATAATCTCTTTATAATAATCTATATGTGTGTGTGTGAGTCAGTGAAGGAAACATGAAGCAGATGAAGTGGATTCAGCAGCGACAACGACGAGCGGCTTCTCGACAATAAAAAACCTGATGAGACTGATTTTTATTCTTCAGTTTGTTTCAAAGCTGTTTCACTGAGATGAAACTAAATCCTTTAATAACATGTGACCACACACACACACACACACACACACACACACACACACACACACACACACACACACACACACACACACACACACACACACACACACACACACACACACACACACACACACACACACACACACACACACACACACACACACACACACTCACACACACACTCACACACACACTCTGATCCCTCCCATTAACAAGACGCATGAAAAACATCAGGATTAAACACAACCAACACAACACAGATCAGCCACTTCACAACTTTTAAGCCGCAATTAAACCTCGTTTCTCTGCGTGTGTGTGTGTGTGTGTGTGTGTGTGTGTGTGTGTGTCTGTGTGTGAGGAGGAGATAAGGCCAGGTATAAGCTGGTGTGAAGAAGGGCAGTTATGTATTAAACCTGCTGCTCTGTGAGGAGTGAAAACTCTGCTGTCGATGGACACACAACACACACACACACACACACACACACACACACACACACACACACACACACACACACACACACACACACACACACACACAAACCTTGAACTGGTGATTATATTCTCCTCCTCTTCCTCCGTGTCTCCACCTTCATCCAACAAACCTCCTCAATTAATCATAACTACAGCAACACGCAGACGTTTCTAGCACATGCACACAGCCTCTCTACACCTCCATTATTCATCATCTGCTTTCTCCTCTTCCTCCTCTTCCTCCTCTTCTTCCTCCTCCTCCTCCTCTCTCTCCTCCTCCTCCTCTTCTCTCCTCCTCCTCTTCCTCCTCCTCCTCCTCCTCTGTCTGACGCTCTCTTATTAACACATCTGCTCTGAACCACAGGTCACAGCTCTCAGGTCCACGGACACAACAGGACCAGAGGAGGTGAAGATGAAGGAAAGAAAGACAGAAGGAAAGACGGAAAGAAAGAAAGAAAGAAAGAAAGAAAGAAAGAAAGAAAGAAAGAAAGAAAGAAAGAAAGAAAGAAAGAAAGAAAGACAGAAGGAAAGATGGAAAGAAAGAAAGATAAAGAATACCTTTTGTCAGTGAGACAAAAGGTAACTCAACTGCAAAAGGCATTCATTATTATCCTGAAAAGGCTAAAAGATTGTTTATCAGCAACTCGTGTAACCCATAAAAAGGAATGTTGTTCTATAGTTTGTAAATATTATTTATAGCATATTGTTTGCCTGCAATAAATTCTTTATAATGTGAAAAAAAAGAAAGAAAGAAGGAAAGACAGAAAGAAAGATAAAGATGATAAGAAAGACACCTATATACCACAACTTCATTCCCTTCTAAATGACGACTTTCTCCACAACCAGGAAGCTACAACTTGTACAGCTGGGTGTGAACGAGTCAAGGTTCTGCTGAAATCCAACAAAGTGTCTACAAAAAAAGCTGGAGAAAGGACAAAGTGCGAACGACACCACGGGCGCCATACGAACAAGATCCAACACACCTGTGTTAACGATAACCGAGCTGGAGAAGAACAAAACTGCTGTTTCTGCTGAACTACAGGCCTCGCCAGCTCTCAGGAGTCCCCCGGTCCTTTTAGGGACATGTTTCCCATTTTTCTTTTTTGATTTTTCTGATAATTTTGGCTGCATTACAGCTAAAGGTATGAATTTCTGCAAGAAAGTTTCTTTTTTGACACATTCTTGAAATCTATTGTCAGTTACTCTTACAGGCCATTTATACACTGGTAACACTTTATGCACCCTTTCGAGTCCCTTTTCATAACTTTAACCCTTTAAATGCCGGTTTGAAGTCTTCAAAATGACATTTAAAGCAACACTATGGAACTTTTCAGCCTTCATATAATATTTTCATAACTTTTGTGATGGTACATCGACTTACAACAAGTTGAATGACACCTCTGTCTTGTCTTGAGCAGAGCTGAAGAGGCTTAAGAGATTTATGCAACAAAAAAAAGCTGAAAAAATATTGATATATGATTTTATAGCAGTTATTTTATGTGTCCATTTTTGGACATGAGAGTCCCGGAAGGATGAAAATTGGAGGAACCCACATGGGCTTCCTCCAATTAAAAAAAACAGTCTTTTGTTTTTATTTATATATTTTTTGTGGTGTGACTTATTTATGTTTGTTTGTTTTTTGGTTAATGTTGTGGTAGATGTATGTATATATGTATGTGTATGTCTTTTATATGTTTGTACTTTGTTTGACTGTCTGCACTGACAGACATATCTTGATTTGCACCTGCTGCTGCTGCTGCTGCTGCTGCTGCTGCTGCAAAAAAAAAAAGTCTGAACTCTGTCAAGGCCAAAGTTGAAGATTTCAGACAGCGGGTAAACACAATGGCAGCGGCTCTTTCCAACCACAGCAACAGAGAAATCCACCTGGAAACTCAAGGTGAAGCAACAAACCAGCAGCTGAACAACAATGACCCAACGACCCGTCATCATTCGTTTTACTTGCTGAAAAAAAGAGAGACCAGATGCTGGCCTTGACAAAGAGACGAGGGCAACTCCTCTATCAAGACCTTAAAGGGATAGTTCACCCAAAATTGAAAGTCCTCCGTGGCTTCTCTGAGTTACAGGGGGTCTCGGCGTAGCAGTGCATGTCCATATGACGGTTGCAAATGGATACCAACTGTCTTCGTAACAAAAAGACACACCAAAAAACATCCAAATACCTCCATGCTGCTCGTATGTAATGTCCCTCTTGTATTGAAGCCCCGACATGAGAAATTGTTCCGAAAAACGGGGGCTTCAGTACAGCCCTTAGTCCACATGAGGGGGGAGGAGATAATGAGTGAAATTTGAATTTTGGGTGAACTATCCCTTTAAGATCTACCTCTTCCCTGAGAAGAAGAAGGAAAAGACAACAGCTCCTCCATCAACAGATCATCACGATGCTGAAGACCTGAACCATCACACACACACACTGACACACACACACACATCCTCTCTGTGTTCCTACCTGTATGTAAGCGGCCAGCCGGGGGTAGACCCTGTAGGGCCCCAGGATGTGGGACAGCGGCGAGCCACACACACACACACACACACACACACACACACACACACACACACACACACACACACACACACACACACACACACACACCCTCTCTGTGTTCCTACCTGTATGTAAGCGGCCAGCCGGGGGTAGACCCTGTAGGGCCCCAGGATGTGGGACAGCGGCGAGCTGCAGGGGAAGCTGCTGGTCACCGCGTGGCTCACCTCCGGCAGAGAAAACACCTTGAAGCCAAACTTCTCGTAGAGTTTCTGCAGCTCCTCGTCCGGCTGGTCCTCGCCCTCGCTCAGGATGCTGCCCACCGCGTAGCGACACTTCTCCGCCGGCCGCTGGAGGACACACACACAGAGAGACACAACAGAGTCAGACACCTACTGCTGCTTATTCTCTCTCTTTCTCAGCTGGACTAGATTTATGGTAATAATTTGCAATGTAACGTAAATAAAGTTAAAGAAAAGCTGGTTAACCCTCCTGTTGACCCAATCTGTTTCCTTCCTCCATCCTTCCTTCTTTCCACAATCTTTTTTCCCTTCCTTCTTTCCTTTCCCTTCATACTTCCTTCCTTCCTTGACCTAGGAGGACAACAGGAGGGTTAATCTCCATTAGAAACAATAGAACGAGGAGACTTGGAGCAAACCTAAACTTATAAATGATGTTCAAATGAAAGAAGATTATTGAACAGCAGCGTATCTGATCTGGCTCTTTGCCTTCAGAGGTGGAAGTAAAGGGAGGGATGAGGGTGTAACCCCCCCCCCCCCCAGGTGTGTTGTGTTGAGTCCGGTCTGTGTTTACAGTCCTGTGGTCTGAGGACAGGACGGTTAACGACCGACGACATCACAGAGCTCATTAAAAACGCAAAGTGGCACCAAGCGGCCAATCAGCAGAGAGGAGAGGGAGCGTTAAAACATCAGCTCTCTGTGAATGAACCATATAAACCAGGAGGAGGAAGAGGAGGAGGAGGTCTTCCTCCTCCTCTTCTTTTTCCTCTTCCTCCCCCTTTCCCTTCTGCTCATCCTCTTCCTACTCCTCCTTTTCCTCTTCCTTCTCCTTTACCTCCTCTCCCTCCTCCTCTTCCTCTTTTTCTTCCTCCTCCTCTTCTTCCTCCTCTTCCTCTTTGTCTTCCTCCTCCTTTCCCTCCTCCTCTTCCTTTTTTTCCCTCCTCCCCATCTTCCTCTCTCCTCCTCCTCCTCTTCTTTTTCCCCTTCCTCCTCCTCCCCCTCTTCCTCCTCCTCCTCTTCTTCTTCCTCCCTCCTCTTCTTCCTCCTCCCCCTCCTCCTCCTCCTCCTCGTTCCACTGACTGATCTGAGTCAGTTTTTATTTTACACACTTTGTGGAAACGGATTAAACTCCTCTCAATAGTTCAAGATTAAAAAAAGCTCTTTTCTGTGTGTGTGTGTGTGTGTTTCTATGTGTGTGTGTGTGTGTGTGTTTCCTCCGTCTGGTCTAATATTGACTGGAGGACCTGTGGGATCAGTGTATTTATTCCTCCTCTGCTGTCGACACACACACACACACACAGACACACACACACACACACACACACACACACACACACACACACGCAGCAGTGAAATGCTAATACACCTCAGCAGCAGCAGCAGCAGCAGCTCTATCTCAGTCTCTGATGGTTTATTCCTCTTGATGAGTCGTAGCAGAGTGAAGCTGCAGGTGAGTGAAGCTCCGCCCACTCGTCTACACATCATGACATCACACTTCACTTCTTTTATTTCTGCTGCTCGTCATGACGACGGCTCCAAACAAAGTGGGACATGAGTAGATCACAGGCCGGAGCAAACTGCAGCTTCCAGGTGGATGGAAGGAAGTAGGAACTCCTCCACAACGTGCTGCTGACTGCTTCACGGCGACGTCGCTTCCTCCTTTCCACATTCGCAAAAAACATGGAAGTCGATGCGAACGAACGCCGATGTGGGAGGATTTACCGTCCGCTGTCATGGCAGCAGCAGCAAGAAAACCGAAGACATTACAAGTTTTATCTGAGGAGACTAAAAAACCAAAGAGGGAGAGTAACGGGCAAATTTACCCTTTACCCGATGCCGGAGCACGGCGCATAAATTCAGAGAGTAGCTCATGTGGGACTGTAGGCCTGTTGTGACGATAACAAATTTTGCTGGATATATTGTCCCACAAATTATTGACGATAAACGAGAGCAAATTAACCACTAATATAATAATAATATTTCATAATAATGCAAGTAGACCCTTTTAAATGCAATAAACTTTTACTTCTCATGAGTATTTTTTTTACCATTGTAATTGGAATGAGAAAAACTTTTCTACTATCCTAAATAAATAAATAAAACAAACAAAAAATAATAAACAGTGCAGTGCAGCTCTTCTGTCCAATAACGTTACACACCTGAAGCTCCACTTTTCATTCAGACAAACTAATGTGACTTCCACAGATGTTAGATTTCATCAATGAGACCAACATTTATCTCCTAAAAACTATTAAACCAGCCGGTGGTAAACCTCTGAAAACCTGCTGATAAGTTAAGATACTCGGCTCGTTTTCTCCCCCGGGATGACGACGGAGGTTGACCGGAGCTCAGCAGGCGGCTGCAGTCTGTGGGAAGCCCCCGTTGCACCCCAGTCAGGCTGAAACCAGTTGAAACCAGTTCAGTCGGAGCTACTGGTGCAGGTTGAAACCAGTTGAAACCAGTTCTGGTGCAGGTCTAACCCTCCGTGTGATTAATGTGATAACCTCATATCTGAGGCTGAGTCTCCTCTGAGTCCATGGGAATGAATTAAATACAAAGATCAATGAGCTTCAGACGGCTGCTGCCTCCCACACACACACACACACACACACAAACACACACACACACACACACACACACACACACACACACACACACGCACACACGCACACACACACACACTCTCTCTCTCTCTCTCTCTGTTTCCATGGTGACACTGCCCTCTAGTGGCCGACAGAGCGGATCACAGTCTAAACCGACTGAAGCTGTGTTTTCTCCTCTGTTATACCACCTGCTGATTGGCTCAGGGTATGTGTTGTTGCTACGGAGACGCTCTGGACAACAAATTATATATATCCACTCAAACCTTTGGTGACACCGTTCACACTGAAATCACAGCATCTGTTGGTGTTGTTGTGTATTAGTTATTAAACAGACCTGGGATCAGACTCTGAGCTCAGTCACATTAACTACAACACGGTACCAGACAGAGGAAACTGATCTGAGAAGCTTCAGAGATGAAGAGTTAAAGATGAGTTAGATTCATATTCATGACTCGCGTGAAACTGAGTCATCGATGTGTCAGAGACACAGAGAGAGACACACACACCTTCCTTCCTTTAGTTTTTTTTAATTATTTATTTTTTAATTCTTAGCCTATTACTACTAATTACTAATTAAATGTCTATGTAGGCCTATCGTTATTCTGTTGTCCTAACGCAGAGTTTTTCAACCTTGGGGTCGGGACCAAGGGGGCAGTTGTCGGTCTGAGAAGTGAAGCTCACTTCCGCATTCAAAAAGCTGCAATCCCCTCTTCTTCCTCTGGGGGCTGGCTCCAGAAGGGAGCAACTCCAATCAAGCCCCATGTTAAAATAGCCGATTTTACAGCTTAAAAAAACATATTTACAGCCTGGTACATTTCATTTTTTTGGTCTCAATCGACAGTTTCTACCCTCGCACACACTCTGAGGGGGGTGAATTTTTTTAAAACTCTACCGTTTTACTGTTATTAGGGTTAAAGTTCTGGCCAATTAGGGCGCAGAACCGTTGAGTGACAGGTCCGGAGACCGCTGCTACGAGGCCAGTGGGCGGGCTCTCGGCCGGCCAACGGCCGCACCGCTCCAAATATGGCAAGTAGAATCCAACATGGCGCGGCTCAAACCCCCGTAGTAGCGGCACAAAACAGACTCCCCCAAACCAATGGGTGACGTCACGGACGCTACGTCCATTCTTTTTACAGTCTATGGTCGGGACCCCATGTGGGGTCGCCTGGAATGTTAAGTAATTGCTAAAAAAAATAGTGATAATTAAAAACAAACTAACTAATTATTACTCTTTTTAAAATTATAATTAAAAACACAGCATACAATCTTAAACAACTGTAAACTATACTTTCACTTTATCGAATATAAATTGAGTTCAAATAAAATGCAGCATATAAAAATATCTGAGCTGGTGCATCTTGATTGACAGGGTCGCCCAAAATTTGTGATGTCACAAGGGGGTCACGAGCCAAAAAAAGTTTGGGAACCACTGTCCTAACGTTTTGGCAAAATTGTAAATCACAGTCATGCCAATAAAGCTTGTTGAATTTGACAGAGAGAGAGAGAGAGAGACTCCAGCTCACAGTCATCAGCTCCATGTTAAAACATTCCTGGTCTCAGACTTTGTGGATCATGATCTGATGTTTCTGAGACCAGGAATGTTTTAACATGGAGCTGACGACTGTGAGCTGCAGTCTCTCTCTCTCTCTCTCTCTCTCTCTCTCTCTCTCTCTCTCTCTCTCTCTCTGTCAAAAAAGTTTTAAAAAAGATCCTGAATGAGACACGACTTCTACTGAGTCATGACAGACTGAGATAAATAGAAACACAGTGTCTGTCTGTCTAATATCTACATTGTATCTCTCAGTATATGAACACTACACTGCAAAATCTTACCAAGAATATTTGTCTTATTTCTAGTCAAAACAAATCTCATTCTACTTAAAATAAGACTCATCACATTAAAAAGCAGCTTGTTTTTAAGTTTTTCTTCCTTATTACAAGCACAAAAAGTTTTTTTACTTATTTCAATTGAAAAGTTGTTTGAAACAAGTGAAAATGATCTAAAAACAAGTTAATTTTTAGGTGATGAGTCTTATTTTAAGTGGAAAGAGATTAGTTTTGACTAGAAATGAGACATTTTGACAAGAAATAAGACAAATATTCTTGGAAAGATTTTGAGTTCTTGCAGTGTATGAACCGTCCTGACACAGTGAGTGCTGTTCTCAGTCGTGCTCCAGTGATCACTGTTCGATCCCCGTGTGTGTGTGTGCTCTGCTCTAACCAGCAGAAGTTTGTGTTGTGTTAACACCAAACACAAAGTGGTGGTGAAAACTAAACGCGTTCACGTGATGTTCAGACTGAAGAGGAGGAGGAAGAGGAGGCTGCGTCGGCCCTTCGCTCTGTTTCCACTGAGTCAGAGCAGACACACACACACACACACACACACACACTGACACACACAGAGGAAACATCAACAGTGCAACGTGGCATCGAACAGCTGACTGACTGTTTCATCATCCACACTGAGCTGCAGCCTGGAGCGCACACACACACACACTGATACACACACACACACACACACACACACACACACACACACACACACACACACACACACACACACACACACTGATACAGTCTTTAAACAGCGACACGCTCCAAACCAGCTGTGTCATGTGACCAACAGACGACATCATCATCATCTACTGTTTCATTTACAACACGTTAAAGTCTTGTTTATTCTTATTTAAGTTGTGAATATAATCTCTGTGTGTTTTATCTTTAAAGGGATAGTTCAACATTTTGTCAAATTGGCCCATTGCCATAATCCCTGTAGTCATAGCAGTAGATTTGTTACCTTTAATAATTGTCGGTGCAAGCTGTTTTTAGAACGGTGGAGCAGAGCCGTGAGCTGCTCAGAGCTACGCTACGGAGGCTCATTATGGGATTTCTTGGTTTCCCTCATCAAACTCATCAAATACACAATCCAACAACTCCACAACGCTCTGGTGGACAAGTTGTGAGCTGCACATTCACCACGCTATGAGATAATCATGTAACATTATGATTAGGTTTGTTACGACACCAGAATTTCAGTAGTTGATACCAATACCAGGAGATTTCCATGATTCTCGATACTTATTCGATACCACGATTAAAAAAAAAGAAGAAAAGAACAGGACCCATGTGCTTCTAAATTCACTGGGCTACTTTAATATTTAGAGAAAAAAAATGTCTGACATCATCAAACTGTCTTGTATTTGAGCTCCACTGTGATTCAACGACGTCTCAACCTGCACAGAGTTTAAAGACTGACCGGAAAAAGACGCACAGGCTCAGACTCACAATCGTATACAGGAATCAACACAACCCGCCGAGGGCAAAGTTGCATGTTGGCAACGACTTGATACCAAAGAATCTGTTCTCATGACAACCTTACAGTAATCACGACACATGAAGCAAATACTCAGAACTACTTTCTCTTCTGAAATCCCTCCGCCCAGCAGCAGCCGTGTCTGGAATGTAGTTCTGGCTGCATTTCCCTCTAAAACAACTCTGTGTGGTAACGTTGTGTTATTATCTCATAGTGTGGTGAATGTGCAGCTCACAACTTGTCCACCAGAGCGTTGTGGAGTTGTTGGATTGTGTATTTGATGACTTTGATGAGGGTGTCTTGCCTCACTCCCGAGTCCATGACCAGCAGATAGACACCATCCTTTCGATTGTGCGTTCAGTAACCATGGAGATAGAGCCGTATTGCCCGTAATTAGCTTAGCTCAAACACTGGAAGTGTATAGGTAGTGTTAGCCTGCCTCCACCTAAAGTCGCTAATTAGCTTAGCTCAAACACTGGAAGTGTATGGGTAGTGTTAGCCTGCCTCCACCTAAAGTCGCTAATTAGCTTAGCTCAAACACTGGAAGTGTATGGGTAGTGTTAGCCTGCCTCCACCTAAAGTCGCTAATTAGCTTAGCTCAAACACTGGAAGTGTATGGGTAGTGTTAGCCTGCCTCCACCTAAAGTCGCTAATTAGCTTAGCTCAAACACTGGAAGTGTATGGGTAGTGTTAGCCTGCCTCCACCTAAAGTCATCAGAGAAACTCTTCAGCAACTCTAAACGGAAACCGGCGGGCCGATCTTCGTCTCAGAGCTGACAAAAATCTCCGGTAAGGCATCTTGAGCGGTCAAATGTCGCTAACGGGACGAGATCGGTCAAAACGGAGGGTTCAAGCAAAGACGCTTTATTTTGGTTCAAGCTAGCTACATCGAGGCTAGGTTAGCTTCCTATTTCAAAGTAAAAGCACAAATTCTATCGTCATGGTTTTCTGTATGTAAAGGACAACGGGTGTTTTATTTTGTGAAAGTAACCGGAAGTGCATTGGTCACAACAGCTAGCTTGAGTAGCGCCGAATTCGTCCGAACAAAATTGTAAACAGCTGGTATTTAGACAAATTAACGACACACTGCTGATCTAAACGGCTACTTTCTCACCTGAAATGTTTGAAATGTGGATAAAGTGATATATTTACAGAGTTTAGAGCTAAAATGAAATCAGCTTCTGACTGCTGGTTTCGGCTCGGGTAGGAGGCAGGCTAACACTACCTATACACTTCCAGTGTTTGAGCTAAGCTAATTAGCGACTTTAGGTAGGAGGCAAGCTAACACTACCTATACACTTCCAGCGTTTGAGCTAAGCTAATTAGCGACTTTAGGTGGAGGCAGGCTAACACTACCTATACACTTCCAGCGTTTGAGCTAAGCTAAGTTACCGGCATTTGACCGCTCAAGATGCCTTACCGGAGAGTTTTGTCAGCTCTGAGACGAAGAGTTTCTCTGATGACTTTAGGTGGAGGCAGGCTAACACTACCCATACACTTCCAGTGTTTGAGCTAAGCTAATTAGCGACTTTAGGTGGAGGCAGGCTAACACTACCTATACACTTCCAGCGTTTGAGCTAAGCTAATTACGGGCGATACGGCTCTATCTCCCTTGTTACGGTGCGTTCACACCGACTTTGCCCGCTGGAATATTTGTTTTTACTCGCGGCACTCGCGCGAATATTTCACTTGAGTTCAATATTTTGAACTCGAGCGAACGAGCGAATTTCGCGTTTTCGCTTCATTCGTGCCGCGCCATTCGCAAAAAAATTCGCCTCGCGCCCTGTGTGAACACGGCGTTACTGCACGCACAGTGGAAAGGATGGTGTCCATCTGCTGGTCATGGACTCAGGAGTGAGGCAAGACACGGGGAAAAAAAATGTTGGTGTGTCCCTTTAAAGGTGATGAACCTACTGTTATGGTGAGAGGAGGATCTGACTGAAATGTTGAACTGTCCCTTTAACGTGTCCCAGGTCAAACTAACATGTCAGTATCTTATCAGGAGACAAAGTCCACATGGGGGGGGGGGGGGGGGGGGGGGGGGGCTCAGTGTTACGTCAGCGTTACGTCACCTGTTTGGGGTCATCGTAGAAGACGCCGATGGAATCGAGCCGGGGTCCGATGCTGCAGGTCTCGGTGTAGGCGGCGCCGCTGTCCTTGTACGAGCCCTCGCGGAACTTGTAGGCGATGGTGACGTTTCTGACCGGGGGGGGGCCCGTGCCCACGTCCACGTCACGCAGCAGCCCCGAGTGCACGAGCAGCCCCCCCACGGTGAGCACGAGACACAGGACGGACAGCGCGATGAGCAGCAGCAGCGCCACGTCCGACATCACGGTGACAGACACACACACAGAGGGACAGAGGGACAGTCCTCCTCACGTTACACTACCGCTACTCTCCCGTTACTCTGACGTTACGTTACTCTCCGTGCATCAAAGCAGCGTGACGGCTGCAGAGAAACAGCTGGTCTGAGTCCTGTTTGTCCTGTTGTAGTCCGGTTCTTCTGTGGTTGTGTAGTCCGGTTGTTGTGTAGTTGTGTTGTCAGGTTGTTGTGTAGTTGTGTAGTTGTGTTAGTTGTGTAGTTGTGTGTGTCTGTGTGCTGAGAAGCTCCGGGTCCAGCTGGGAACAGAACTGACTGAGAACAGACGGTTTGTTTACGGTGTTTCCCCAAACACTGCACTCACTTCCTGGATCAGACCATTATGTCCCGGAGGAGAGGGGTGGTTGGTTCACTTTAGAATTAGATAGATAGATAGATAGATAGATAGATAGATAGATAGATAGATAGAGAGGGGGAAGAAAGAAAGAAAGAAAGAAAGAAAGAAAGAAAGAAAGAAAGAAAGAAAGAAAGAAAGAAAGACAAAGAAACGGGGTAGATAGAAAGAAGAAAAGAAAGAAAGAAAGAAAGAAAGAAAGAAAGACAAAGAAACGGGGTAGATAGAAAGAAGAAAAGAAAGAGAGGGGGGAAAGAAAGAAAGGTAAAAGACAGATGGGGTAGAAAGAAAGAAATAGATAGATAGATAGATAGATAGATAGATAGATAGATAGATAGATAGATAGATAGATAGATAGATAGATAGATAGATAGATAGATAGAGAGAGAGAGGGGGGGGGGACGAAAGAATGAAAGAAAGGAAGAAAGAAAGAGAGAAAGAAAGAAAGAACGAAGTAAAAAGACAAAGAAACGGGGTAGAAAGAAAGAAAGAAAGAAAGAAAGAAAGAAAGAAAGGTAAAAGACAGACGGGGTAGAAAGAAAGAAATAGATTATTAATCAGGTGCATCTCAATACATTAGAATATCATGGAAAAGTTTATTTATGTCAGTAACTCAATTCAGAAAGTGAAACCAAGACATTATATCCATTACACACAGAATGAAACATTTAATTTCTTTATTTATTTAAATTCTGATAGATAGATAGATAGATAGATAGATAGATAGATAGATAGATAGATAGATAGATAGATAGATAGATAGATAGATAGATGTAGCACCACATCAAAAAGAAGCAAAAGGGCACAAATACAGTTTAAAAGTAATAAATAGTGCACAGTTTATTGCACAATAATAAATAAATAAATAATGCACAGGCATGTTGCACTTGTCCAATTTGCATAATTAATCACATGATCAAATTATAAGATAGGCTATAAAATACATTCAAGGGATTTTAATTTAAAAATAGTTTCTCCTACACTTAAAGAGAGTATGCAAATGTAATGAATAGTTTCAGAGGGCCTTGACTTCTTACAACCTCCAGACACTTTGTAATGTTACATCATCTTACATCATCTTACATCTACCCCCCCACCCCCCTTTCTCTCGTTCTTAATTTTTAAAGTTACTTAATTTACTTTATTTTATTTATTTAGGTATTTATTTTCTATTCTCTTATTCTTTATTCTTCTTTATGGGGCTTGTTGTTGCCGTTGTTTTCCCCTTCTGTTGTTTTGGTTTTTGAATTTTCCTTCATGACTTTATCTTTTATTGTGTGTACCTATATAAAAAAAATAAATTCAATAAATATACCATGAACAAATAAGTGTTTCTCCTGTTTATTATTATTATTATTATATTATTATAAATCTCAGCTGGTGAGGAGACTAATGAGTTTATGACTCTGTACCCCCCCCTGTGTCTCATGATAATGGTTCAGTCCAGATTCAGGCTGCGTGGAAAAAGATGAGTGAAAACCCCGTGATTTCTGTTCTTTGCTCAGTTTTTCTATGTTTCCTTTCAGCTGCTGGTTTCTGCTGCTTGTGTCTTCACCTCTGGTCCGACGCGTCGCTGCTCGTCAACCAGTTTCTTCTCTCAGGTTTCAGTTTCTGAGTCTGAACCAACTAAACGAGTCAAATCAGTGAAACAGAGAAACAGAGAGTTTCTGTTCAGAGCTCTGCTGCTGACGTCACGTTCATCCAACTATGGAAATCCATTAAGGACAAAAATAGAAAAAACAGACCAAACCAAGAAGAGTCCAGAGGGTTTGAGAGTTAAAGGAGCAAGACAGAAAGTTTTATTAGCCTAAATGTTGATGAGTTTAATGTGTGAATTAGTTTAATAACACAATTTAAAGCAGCTTTTATTCATATTCTTCAGCAGCAGGAGGCAGAACTCTGTAAAACAACCTGATGGACGCATCTGCTCCTCAAACTCTGGAGCTGAATAGATGCATTGACAACTCAATCCCTGTTATAGTTGAACTATAATCAATAATCCAGTGTCTGTCACAGAGGCATCCACACTGCAAAAACCCCAAATCTTTCCAAGAATATCTGTCTTATTTCTTGTCAAAATGTCTCATTTCTAGTCAAACTATCACTACTGACTTAACTTGTTTTTAGATCATTTTCACTTGTTCCAAACTAATTTTCACTTGAAATAAGTAGAAAAATCTGCCAGTGAAAGCAAGTTTTTTGTGTTTGTAATAAGAAAGAAAAACTTGCTCCACTATCAGATTTTTCTACTTATTTCAAGTGAAAATCTGCTTGAAAGAAGTAAAAAGTGTCTAAAAACAAGCTACTTTTTAATGTGATGAGTCTTATTTTAAGTAGAATTAGATTGTTTCGACTGGAAATAAGACAAATGTTCTTGGTAAGAGTTTGAGTTTTTGCAGTGCATCCAAAAGCTTCTGTGTTTTTATGAGTGTTATGAAATCTTTGACTGAAGATATTAATAAAACACTGAGGTATGTGACATCACTGGTGTCACGGTTTGGTCTCATATCATAAGAGAGGAATGCCTTAGTAGTCCTCTCCACTGATTCACAGCATCCCTGTCTTCCAGACGCTACAGAGGATTATATTGCCTTTTTTTATTTTAAATGACGACTCTGACACTTTGAACTGTGAATTTCAGCTTCTCCAACTTCCAGACGGAGCTACAGGACAAAACAGTTTTGTTCCTGCTGCCATCACAGAGCTGAACAAGCTTTATTTACTTATCTTTATTATTTTATTGTAGCGAGGCATCCGGGTTTTGTGTCCTTGTTTTATACTGATTTCATTCTTGTTTAAGGAAATCTGTGTGTTTATTGGTGGAGCCTTGAGCTATGGAGACAGTTTTATCATTGTTTCTGGTCTATCATTAATTGATTTCATTTCGATTTATTCCATTCATGGTTTATACTTCACATGATGTGCACATAATAATAAATGAAAAGGAGCAGGATGAAGAAAACGTATGGTACCTATCCCTTACCATAGTTATAACTGCACTGGCAACAACAAAAGTAGCAGTGGATGGACACCACTCATCTATCTATCTTTTCTTTTTCTCTTTCTACTTCTATTTTGTAGGTGCTTATTTTTTCTTTTTTAAACATTTTCTTAAACTGAGATATACCTGTGCAACTTTTCAGTTCCTTGCTTAGTGATTTCTATAGTTTTTACACCTGCAACAGAAATGTATGTTTAAAACCAAGCTTCAGTCTGTTTTATCCTCTTCCTCCAGTTTGAACAAGTTCTGTAAATGTTCTGTTCTTTGCTTTATACATTATTTTTAATGTCTGAGGATCTATTAGATCGGCCACTTTCAATAAACCTGTGGAGTGATGTTACTTGCATACTGTAGGTATCACCCCACACTTCCACGCAATAATTAATAATAAGATATTGCAAAATAAGTGTACAGTATAGCATTCAAAATTATTCAAAATAAAAATATTCTTGGCCACCTTGACTCTTATATGCTATATGATGTTTCCATGTCAGTTTTAAGATAACACCCCAAAACCTAAATAAAGGCACACTCTCAATATGCAAATGAAAGCGCAATTTCATCCTTTTTTCCCCTTTGTTTCAATTTGTTTTATGTCTGAATGATGAAATGTTAAATGTTTTGTGTGAATGAGAACTCACTGCACAGGACAAATCTACCTATGAATAAAGTAACCTGAACCTGATCACTGGTCTCACATCATTCATTGTGTCCATGATGTAGTGACGTGAACTTAACGATCTGTGGTCTTATGTTCCATCACTAAACTCCTGAGTTTTATAGTTTGGTTTGAATGAACTGTGTATAAAACATGTTTTCTCCTCTGAGCTTCATTTAAAGGAGGTGAAGAGAGAAGTCGGTGTTGAGTCAGAGAGGAGCTGCTCTTCTCTTCTCTCAGACTTCACTCATCTCTGCTTCTAATGAAAGAAAAAATAATAGAACTCACAAAAGGACAAAACTCCTCTGATCATCTTCACTCAGTATCAAAACACTCAGATGTTTTATTGTGCACCAGCATCTAAAAAAAGTCTCTTTTATGTCGTAACATCTTTTTAATAATAGTTTCTGTTACATAACGTGTAAATAAAACAGACACACAACTCAGACTGAAACACTGACACCAACACCTAATTATTATTAGGAACAGAAAAGGAAAAACAAAACAAAACCTGTGCAGGTAAATTAACACAACTCAGTCGTTTCTTAACTTAGATGTACTGTAGATGTGATGTCACAAGACTTCTGGTTACACTGCAAAAACTCAACTCAACTTGTCTTATTTCTGTTCAAAATGTCATTTCTAGTCAAAACAAATCTCATTCTACTTAAAATAAGAAAAGCAGCTTGTTTTTAGACACTTTTTACTTCTTTCAAGTCTATTTTCACTTGAAATAATAGAAAAATCTGATAGTGGAGCAAGTTTTTCTTTCTTATTACACAAAAGCACAAAAAACTTGCTTTCACTGGCAGATTTTTCTACTTATTTCAAGTGAAAATTAGTTTGAAACAAGTGAAAATGATCTAAAAACAAGTTAATTTTTAGGTGATGAGTCTTATTTTAAGTGGAAAGAGATTAGTTTTGACTAGAAATGAGACATTTTGACAAGAAATAAGACAAATATTCTTGGTTTTTGCAGTGTATTTATAGGTTTATAGGTTTATATTCATCCTCTACTACAGTATAAAGTGTCCTGTCATTAAATCTAATCATCAGAGTCGTCCATCGTCGCATCTGTAGCTGCTTCATCTCCTCTTCCTCCTCCTCTGTTGGTCTTCTGTCTCTCCTCGGCGTCGCTGTCCTGCGCCCGGAGGAGAAACACATGACAAACGCTCCGGTTAAACACGCTGATCTGGAATCAGTTTAACCACGAAGCAGAAAGTACAGACGCCACATCAAACACCGACTCTAATCATCAGCCCGTTATCAGCCCTCTGCCCCCAGCTGCAGGAGGAGGAGGAGGAGGAGGAGGAGGAGGAGGAGGAGCTCTGATACCACTGTTACATTAAACTTTAAAGGGATAGTTCAACATTTTGGCAAATTGGCCCATTGCCATAATCCCTATAGTCTTAGCAGTAGGTTTGTTACCTTTAATTGTCGGTGCAAGCTGTTTTTAGCTATTTTTACCTCATCAAAGTCATCAAATACACAATCCAACAACTCCACAACGCTCTGGTGGACAAGTTGTGAGCTGCACATTCACCACGCTATGAGATAATAACACAACGTTACCACACAGAGTTGTTTTAGAGGGAAATACAGAGACTGATGATGAAAAACTGTCCCTGAAGGCAACGTGCATCAGCGGTTTTGCATGAATTTCCCTCTAAAACAACTCTGTGTGGTAACGTTGTGTTATTATCTCATAGCGTGGTGAATGTGCAGCTCACAACTTGTCCACCAGAGCGTTGTGGAGTTGTTGGATTGTGTATTTGATGAGTTTGATGATGAGGGAAACCAAGAAATCCCATAATGAGCCTCCGTAGCGTAGCTCTGAGCAGCTCACGGCTCTGCTCCGCCGTTCTAAAAACAGCTTGCACCGACAATTAAAGGTAACGAACCTACTGCTATGACTATAGGGATTATGGTGATGGGCCAATTTGACAAAATGTTGAACTATCCCTTTAACAAACCACTTTATAAACACGACTCAGCTCTGATCTCCACGTCGCCTCCAGGATCAAACTCTTTATTAAACCTCGTGTGATAAATAAATGAATGAATAACTTGACTCTAGCAGCAGTAGAAGATGTGTTTCTGTTGTTACCTCGTCCTCTGATTCGTCCTGAGGCAACGGACGGTCTCCCTCCTCTTCATCGTCTTCATCATCATCGCTGCCCGGTGACCTCTGAGACAGAATCTCTTCACCCTGCAGCACAACAACAACAGTCAGTCAGTCAGTCGCACACTGAGGCTACGTTTACACGCAAACGATCTGGACAGAAAACGCAACAGTGGCGTTGTTGCGTTCTCACTTTTTATTTTGCGTTTAGACGAGCGTGTTTGGGGTGGAAATCTGCGTGCACACGGTGACGCAAAAGTCTGTGGAATCTGACATGTTTGTTGTTATTTTCCTGTGCTGTCGCATGCCACAATAACCTACACAACATTAGAGTAGGGGAGTCGTTTAGCTCAGTGGGTCGAGCAGGCGTCCCGTATTGATTCCCGGCTCAATAACCATCAATTAAAGGCAAAAATGCCCCCAAAAATATAGACTTGCAAAAAAAATTATAGTAGTTACTAAGGAACTAATGAGAAACTAACTATTAGTTAATCATTAGTTACACTTGTTGTACCCTAAAGTAAAGTTAGACATCAAAATGAGAAACTACTCTAATTTTGTGTAGCTTACTTCCTCAGTAACCAACTACTCATTAGTTCAATCAATCAGTCAATCAATCAATACAACTTTATTGTCCCTGCAGGGAAACTTGTCATGGACAGTCATGTGCCGCAAGTAACTGCATTACATAAGTACACAAAACAGATAAAAAACTGTACATTTGACGTTCTTCGCACAGTTCTCACATACACACAACTCTCCCATTCACACAGATACATATAAATATGGTAGATAAAAAGTACTGATGAGAACTATTAAAAACACAAATAAAGTGCAGGAGTGTCAGGAGCATTAAAAAGATTTAAAGGGCCCATATTATGCAAAATCCACTTTCTACAGGTTTTGTAGTGGTCCTGTGTGTTCCCGTGGCCTTTCTATGACGCCTGGAGGTGGAAAAAGTCTGTTCACTCCCTTAATTGATTTCTAAACTTTTTTGAGATCGTGTCTCCAAACGGGCGAATTGGAAGTGCTGGCAGACTTGACGTCAGGATGCGCTGAACTCAGGTGACTCCACCTCCCGGTACTTCCTTATCCTCCCCCTGGGCCAGTCTGGAAAAACGTGAGCTCCGCCTGCTGACACTTTTCCGGAACAGCGACAGATTTTTTTTGGAAATCAATGCCCGACCCCTGTCCCAATGTCAACATTGGCACATGTGAAAACCACACCCTCTCCCCGTGACAGCTGTGGAGTGGACGTGGTTACACATCTTATTTGCATTTCAAGGTGCAGACACAGAAATGGCTCGTTCTCAGGAGAGCTCTGGAGAGCCACTTTTAGATTACTGAGATGTAGAGCTGCAGATTGATTTGGGGACAATACACTAGGAATAGATATGGTTGGACAACTTAGAACCATGTGAAATGGTTGAAAAACAGCATAATATGGGACCTTTAAAAAATATAATAAAAAAAAAAAAAAAAAGTTCCTCAGTAACTAACTACTCATTAGTTCCTCAGTAACTCCTCTGCTGAGGTGGAAACATGCAGAAGAAAACCAGTTTCCAGTCACATCATCTGGAGAAGTCCAGTCTGAGTCGAACTGAAACACGTTTACATGAAGGTTGAGAAGTAAGTGAACTTTCATGAAGTTCAGTCGACAAGTTACAGACGGATTAAAGACAAAATTAGTTTTTATGTCTGACCGTCATATAGACGTACTGAGACACAGAGAGACAGAGAGACTCTGGGACTCTGTGTCAGAGTGATGGTGTCGTGTTTCTCTCTCGGTGTGTGTTGTGGTACCTTGAGGTTGCGGTTCTTCAGGTTGCCCATCCAGAACGCCTCCTGACAGTTGTTGAGCAGCAGCATGGCCTTCACCCGGTACACAAACAGCTCCAAGCTCTTCTTCAGCGCCGGCACGTGATTGGTCAGACTGGTGTCCTGGTGAATCTGAACAACAACAGCACAAAGAGACACCGAGGGGTTAATGTGCTGCGTTCACTGTCCACACTCTGAACTCTCTGTCTTTATTCATTCATCACTGCAAAAACTCAAAATCTTTCCAAGAATATTTGTCTTATTTCTTGTCAAAATGTCTCATTTCTAGTCAAAACTAATCTCTTTCCACTTTAAATAAGACTCATCACCTAAAAATGAACTTGTTTTTAGATCATTTTCACTTGTTCCAAACTAATTTTCACTTGAAATAAGTAGAAAAATCTGCCAGTGAAAGCAAGTTTTTTGTGTTTGTAATAAGAAAGAAAAACTTGCTCCACTATCAGATTTTTCTACTTATTTCAAGTGAATCCAACTGAGCCCTGTAACTGACAAGCTGAGTTCAATCAACTGGTCCACGATGGATTTGCTGAGCTGGTCACTGAATGCCATTGACAGAGTGTTCTCAACAAGGCGTGCAGGTTCTGGTGAGCCCAAATGCCCGGACGGGACTTTCATCTCCGGCTACATCTTGGATGGATGGGAAAAGTGGAGAGTCCTCTGCCTTGCCGCACTCGATGTTGAGGACGTCGAAGACGTGTACATTTTCACGTTCATGACAATTGGGATGTTCACCCTGGGATGCGGAATTTTCATGCAATATCGGAAAATGAGGAAGATTGCCTCTGAGCAGAGCAATGCCAGGGCGGACAACGCCACTACTCGAGGTGCTGTGGTCGGGATGCGCTCCGACATCACAGCAGTTCGTGAATTTGTGTCAATATTACGAGCTGACATGGCCAAAACTCGGGAGGATATGGCGAGGTTAAGCGCGGCAAAGGCTGCAGAGGAGACGGATGAATAAAAGAATATGGCAAAAAAGGGCTCTTACACCACAGCATACACCATCCCAAAAATAATAAGTACATTGGACGTTGCTCACTGTCGATTGGACCATTCTATGACTTTGTGACATGCCAAGCTACAAGATGAGACTGTTGTTCACTCATGACGGACAAATATGGACACATGTGCAAACACACACGTAATCTATGTACTGTACTGTCTAGAGCTAAACTTCAGCTCTGCTTACTACCTGTTGCCAACATGTTATATCGAATGTCATAAGTAAAATATGTTATATCAAAATGTAAAAAAACAGAAAAAAGCAAAAAGAAAAGAAAAGACTATGATATGATCTATATACTACTTATGCCGTAACATATTATGTCAAAATGTCATAAGTAAAAGAATGTTAAAAAAAAAAAAAAAGGAGAAAAGATTATGATAAAGATTTTATTCTGTGGGTAATGGGGGCGGGACTAGATAAGCTTTTGCTTCTCCCGCTTTCCCTTTCGGCCATGTGCATTGTATTATTGAACTAAGATGAAGTGTGATGATGATGATTTAAATTGACATGCCCGAAATAAATAAATTGATTGATTGATTGATTGATTGAAAATATGTTTTTAGAACTTTTCATTTAAACATTTTAAACATTTTACTTTGAAAATGTGTAATAGACTTCACTGTACAGTAGAATGAGTTATAATAAGAATAAATGAATAATAAAATGAAAAGGGGAGGGAAGGAGGGGGTAATTAAAATAAGAATTAAATAATAAGAGTAGAAATGGATAAAATAAATGAATTAATAAAATGATTAACTAGATAAATATACATCTGTATACAGTACATCATCCTACACATTCATGTATATACGTACATATGTATAATTAAATTAAGGTAAAGAGGTACTGTATATTAATGCATAAAAATATCTATTCTATATATTGTATCTTTATTCTTCTACTCTTTCGTCGTGCTGTTTTATTTTATTTTATTTTATGTGCGTTCACCTTGGAGTGTCCACAGAGATGATGCAGCTGCCGCGTGCTGAGCTGGAAGGTTTTCAGGAGACTCTGAACGTCCTCCTGAAACACACACACACACACACACACACACACACACACACACACACACACACACACACACACACACACACACACACACACACACACACACACACACACACACACACACACACACACACACACACACACACACACACACACAGTTTTTTACTTTACAATATTTTATATATAAATCTAAAGTTTTGATTGGATGAGATTACAGAGAAAGTCGTGAGTTGTTGATATTAAATCAGGAGAACAAACTCCCTTCAGTGAAATCAACTGTAGCTGTAACTAGGTAATAACATTAAAGGTTCATTACGTGGTATTTCAGAGCTCTTCCTGGTTTAAAACAGCTGTTTCTGTCACATAACACAGATTAAACACAGAGTGAGAGTGAACAGCTGTTGTAGAGAAGAAGTCATTTGTACCTTGTGCCTTTTGAAGCTGTAGTCCAGCAGCGGCATTCCCAACTTCAGGAACGACTCCAGGAACAGGCGGCCGAACTGCACACACACACACCACATAATGACAGTTAATACTAAAACCACTGCTGCTATATAATATATAATATATATATATATATATATAAACCTCTGGAAAAAATTAAGAGACTGCTCCAAAATGTTGTTAATAAAGCAGCTTCTCTACATGTGGCAGCCATCGAGTCCAGTGTCTGTTGAACTCCAACACAACAAGATTATTAATAAAACACTGCTGTGATTAAAAATTGGGATTATTCCACCAATGTTGATTTCTAAACTCTTCCTAAGTTTAAAAAGTAGTGTTGTGTTGTTTTAAAATGAATATGAACTTGTTTTCTTTGCATTATAGCTACGCTAAGGTCTGAAAACACCAGAATTGTTTTGTTATTTAGACTAGTTTAGTCATTTTCTGCAAATAAATAAATGCTCTAAATGACAAGATTTTTTATTTCAAATTTGGGAGAAGTTTTGTCAGTAGGTTCTAGAATGAAACAAAAGTGTTCATTTTACTCAAACACATAGTAGCTATGAATAGTAAAACCAGAGGAACTGATCATTTTGAAGTGGTCTCTTCATTTTTTCCAGAGCTGTATATATAATATACATATATATTTAATATGATGTGTATCATGTTTAACTCTCCTGTTGTCCACATGGGTCAAGGAAGAAAGGAAGGCAGGAAGGAAAAGATGGGAGGAAAGAAGGAAGGGAAAAGGAAAGGAAGGAAGGAAGGAAGGACGAAGGGAAAGAGGGAAGGAAGGCAGAAAGGGAAAGATGGGAGGAAAGAAGGAAGGGAAAAGGAAAGGAAGGAAGGAAGGAAGGACGAAGGGAAAGAGGGAAGGAAGGCAGAAAGGGAAAGATGGGAGGAAAGAAGGAAGGGAAAAGGAAAGGAAGGAAGGAAAGGAGGGAGGGAAGAAGGATTGTGGAAAGACGGAAGGGAAAAAGGAAGGAAAGAAAGATGGAGGGAGGGAACAGATTCGTTCCAGGAAGGAAGAAGGGAGGAAAGAAGGAAGGAAAGAAAGATGGAGGGTCAATTGGATCAAAAGAGGAGAGAAGAAGAAGGAAGGAAGAAAGGAAAGAAGGAGGGGAAAAAGGATTGTGGAAAGAAGGAAGAGTGGAAGGATGGAGGAAGGGAACAAAAGAAGGACGACAGGAGGGTTAGTTAACGTCTCACCTTCAGACACACGTTGAGCACCGGCCGGGAATCAAACACCTGGAAAAAGACAAAGGTGAAATATACAAATTAATTTACTAACAACACAAGAAGAAACACAAAGAGCAGCTGGAAACACCTTTTATATTAAACTACTAAATATGTAACAGGTGACGAACCTTGACCAGGTTGACCAGGATGTGGAAGTCTCTGACGGCCAAGTTCCACGTCAGCAGCTTCTCACTCTGAGTCTGACCAGAAACACACATTAACATGACCTCACTGTTAGTTCAGCGTTAGGGAACCCTTTAATTTATACGATAATTACGTGATAATTACGTCATAATGTCTAGAAATACCAGTCAGTTTCATAGAGACGTCATAATAAAGATTACACATGATTTTCATGCTTTGAATTTTTTGGGAAAGACCAGAAGTCAATTAGAATCAGTTATTTCTGGGTTATTTCTACACAATCAATTGTTATTTCTTGGCTGTATTTCTCCACATTACTATGAAATTGACCTTTATTTCTGGACATTATGACGTAATTAGTTGTTATTTCTTGGCAATTTCAATTTTTTTATAAGTGTTTTTTCCCAAAAGGGCTAAACAAACATTCACAGCAGGGGAAACGTTCACACAGCCTGTCCTGTAATTTATAATTTGTCCAACCATATTCATATTTAACTGGCAAAAATACATTAATGTCGACTAAATTAAACAGAGGTTGTGTTTGCAGAATAACCCCCCACCCCTCAATCACTGTTTTAACTGAATTCTCAGCATCTCCAACTGAATACATGTGGTTTTCTTGGCTATTTCTTGATATTATTACGTATTTAACAGCCTGTAAATTAAAGGGTAACTCTGTATATTTAAACAACACGTCGTTCAGGTTATAAAGTTTGTTCAGGTGTTTAATGATACGACTGTTTTATCAGCTGGAGGAGTTGTGTGTGTGTGTGTGTGTGTGTGTGTGTTTTCAGAGCAGTGAGTTGTTGTGTGTCCATAGCAACACACACACAACAGCGTACAGTGCAGCGCCAGAGCGACACCTAGTGGCCGAACCTCGGAGCTGTCGGCGGCGCGGCCGGCAGGAATCCTCCTCACGGATTTATCCAGCTCCGACATCAACACTTTGTAGAAGACCAGGAAGGTTTGTCTGAGGAGCAGAAGGAGGAGAAGGAGGATGATGATGATTGAGTTTTCACAGTTATCTGGATTTTTAAATCCCTTGTTTTTCCATCCAGGATCAATAATCAATAATCCATCTTTACTTTTATCTCAGTTGGATCGGATCAGTCTGATCAAAAATCAGTCTGGTACCAAAAAAAAGTAAACACATCACCCCTGTTCTGGCTTCCCTCCACTGGCTTCCCATCCGTTTTAGAATTGATTTTAAAGTGTTATGAATTGTTTTTAAAATTTTAACTGGTCTGGCCCCACTATATCTTAAAGAACTCATACAAGTCCGATATCCAGCTAGAGCTCTGCGTTCATCTGGAGAACCGTTGCTGGATATACCTCGAACAAAATTAAAAACCAAAGGTGACCGAGCCTTCTCAGTAGTTGCCCCCAAACTCTGGAACAGCCTGCCACTACATATTAGACTTGCAGGATCAGTGGAGAGGTTCAAGTCCGCCTTAAAGACTTATCTTTTTTCCCTGGCTTTCGGATCATGATCGAACTGATGTGTTCTCGCCATGGTTATGTGTACATATTTATACGTGTACATAGCATGTGTATATTTCTGTATGTATATTGATATGCGTGTGTGAATTGTTATGTAATTTTGTCTTTTTTTACTTCGGCGCTGTAAAGCACTTTGGCTGACCGTGACAGGTCTTTTAAACGTGCTATATACTGTAAATAAAGGTGAACTTGAACTTGATCCAGATATAAACTTTTCTAGACGACCAGATCCAGATAATGAGTGTTTAAATGTGACTGTGTATCAGACTGAAGGGTGACAGGTCTGTAACAGCAACATGGAGACACTCACACTGGATTTATCTGAAAACAGGGAGTTTGAGTTGTTTTCTGAGCTGTTTTTTTTATTTCTTCAATGTCTTTTGAACAGTCAGACCTGGCTGTTTAAATAAAAAAAATAAAACAAACATACAGCAGGGTTTCTGCAGGTTTCACCAACTCAAATAAAGAGTCACAAAACTACTTAAACTGTCTGTAATATATAAGCTGTGCGTTCGGCTCGTTTGTAGTTATAAATACATTCAATAAAACATTTGAGGAGCGTTACATGATGGGAATAACTGTGCGTTCACACCAAAAGCTTCCAAAGCGTCAAAACGCCCTGGTTAACTTTATGGTAATTAGCTATGACGCGGTTTGGCGGAGACGTCCTTCAGCCCAATGACCAGCGCGATCGAACTTTGACATCAGTCACGTGGCGAACGACCAAAGCAGCTGAATATATTTGCCGTTTTGTGAGCCGTCTTGTCTGAAGCGCAGCCTCGAGCGTTTTTGACGCTTTGGAAGCTTTTGGTGTGAACGCACAGTAAGAAAATTAAGACCCGTCTAAAGTTATTTAAGACCTGAACACAATACTTAAGCGAATTTAAGACTTTTTAAGACCCAGAGGAAACCCTGTACAGAACATCAGTCCAACACATTGTGAATATTTCAAATTCAAACTTCAAATTTTAGATTTAATTTAATTATCCAGTAGTTGGGAAAAGTTCTTCAATTGTAGAATAATCAAAACTTTATTTATTTATCACTGTGATGGTTTAAAAATCAGGTGGAAAATATAAAAAAAAAAAAAAAGGAAGAGCAGGAGGAGGAAGAGGAGGAGGAGGAAGAGGAGGATGAAGAGGAGGATGAAGAGGAGGATGAAGAGGAGGATGAAGAGGAAGAGGAGGATGAAGAGGAGGAGGAGGAGGATGAAGAGGAAGAGGAGGATGAAGAAGAGAAGGAGGAGGAGGAGGAAGAGGAGGAGGAGGAGGAAGAAGAAGAGGAAGAGGAAGAGGAGGACCTACCTGTTGAGAGTCGGCCATGACGCTGAGCTCTCGTCTTTAGCTGCGTTGAGCAGCTCAGAGACTCCTTCTCCTGAGATCTCCTCCACCGCCTTCAGGACGTCGTCCACGTGCTCCAGGTAGATGCTGCGCACACACACACACACACACACACACGATTATTATTGTATTATTGTTATGAGGCCTAGTTCACTGCAAAAACTAAAATATTTTACCAAGTTAATTTGTCACCCAATTTCCAGTCGAAACAATCTCATTCTACCTAAAACAAGACTCATCACATTAAAAAGCAGCTTGTTTTTAGACACTTTTTACTTCTTTCAAGCAGATTTTCACTTGAAATAAGTAGAAAAATCTGATAGTGGAGCAAGTTTTTCTTTCTTATTACAAACACAAAAAACTTACTTTCACTGGCAGATTTTTCTACTTATTTCAAGTGAAAATTTGTTTGAAACAAGTGAAAATGATCTAAAATTAAGTTCATTTTTAGGTGATGAGTCTTATTTTAAGTGGAAAGAGATTAGTTTTGACTAGAAATGAGACATTTTGACAAGAAATAAGACAAATATTCGTATTCATTCTGTATTGAACAGGAGCTGCTGCACACGTACAAGTTATAACAAGAGTCTATGGGAGGAAACACGTGACCGATGGGTAACTTTGGACGACGTAGAACATGTTTAATCTACGTTTTTGTTGCAGTGACACATTTTACTCACTTTTATCTCGCTCGTCTAAAAATATATAGTTGTAAAAGTATTTTTATATTATTTTTTAAAGTGTTATTCAAGGCACTGGAGCCTAACTCCTCACCTCAGCAGAGTCTGAACGGCTTCGTTGAACTTGATTCCTCGCTCCTTCTCTCCTGCGGCCGTCACCCACTCCTGACTCAGGAAGCCTTTGGCTACAGCAGCTGGAGAGGAAGAGGAGGAAGAGGAAGAGGTTGTTAGCAGCTGTAGCGGTTCTGACCGTAGACGATGACGTAGCTACGGTAACAGAGACAGAGGAGGTTCTTCTGACCGATCTGCTGCCTGAAGGAGGCGGGGCTTCCTCCTCCTCTGGTTGCCACGGTGCAGAGCAGCTGTGTGAGGCTGAGCGCCGTGTTGAGGCTCGGCATCGAGCTGCAGAGGTTCAGGAGGTACTGGACGCTGTGTCTGCACAACCACACACACAACCACACACACACACACACACACACACACACACACACACACAGGAAGTCAACACACACACATCAATTCTGTATTTATTACAGCTTAATTTATCCATATATTGTGTATTGTAATTCTGTGTGGGCAGCTACGTGTCCTACCTTTCTCAAAGGGATAGTTCAACATTTAGTCAAATTGGCCCATTGCCATAATCCCTATAGTCATAGCAGTAGGTTCGTTACCTTTAATTGTCGGTGCAAGTTATTTTTAGAACGGCGGAGCAGAGCCGTGAGCTGCTCAGAGCTACGCTACGGAGGCTCATTATGGGATTTCTTGGTTTCCCTCATCATCAAACTCATCAAATACACAATCCAACAACTCCACAACACTCTGGTGGACAAGTTGTGAGCTGCACATTCACCACGCTATGAGATAATAACACAATGTTACCAGACAGAGTTGTTTTAGAGGGAAATTCATGCAAAACCGCTGATGCACGTTGCCTTCAGGGACAGTTTTTCATCAAGCAGTCTCTGTATTAACCTCTAAAACAAAACAATTTGACAAAATGTTGAACTATCCCTTTAACAAGATTTTGCTAATTCAAAAGAAATTTTTGAGAATGGTTAGTTTTGCTAAAAAAAGAAGAAAAGAAAAAAGAATCTTCTGTTCTTCTTTTTAGGAAATTTAATTTGTTATCAGTTTTCAATGTGAACATCTACCAAACCTGTGTGTTCATAAGTACTAGGGCTAGGACTTGATCGCGTTAATTACAATGCAATCATAATGTTCTATATTCATATTACACTTTATGTTAACACTAAGTGATGAAAATAAACAAGATTTTGTTGTGTAAGCTCATTTATGTGTCTATTCATTGATTCCATTTAAATTGAAAAATGTTGCTTCTCGTGTCAAATATTGATATGTGATTAATCGAGATGAATTAATTACAAAGGCTCTAATTAGTCCCACCACTAATAAGTACGTATATTTATCTCATGATTTCAGTTTCCAGAATTATTTAAAGTTTTCCTCAGACATCTATTCATATCAGACAAGACACTCAAAGGACTTCCACCTTCCACAATCTACCTACATTACATCACTAAAATCAATATCCACACTGGCTTTGTTCAAAAAACAACTGAAAAAATCATTCTTTAGTTAAGATTTGTAACACCTCTATGTAAGTTTTTTCTTTCTTTCATTAATTCAGTATCTTTCATTTTTCTATGTTAATTTGTCTTTTTTCTTTTCTATTTTTGACGTTATGAATTTCTGTATTATCTTCTTACTGTTGTTGTTGGGTTTTTTTTTACATAGGAGAGGTCATTTCATCAGCCTTTTTTCGGCTTCCACCTCTGCTGCACAATGTTTAATTTCACTATTTTCATTGTTCATGCAGGTTATATAATGTTATATAATGTGCAAATAAAAAAACGAGGAGTGTGTGACTGACTTGACCAGCTGCTCCAGCGTCGAGTCTGATCGCTGCTCTTTCAGCCGCTCGGCCAAAACTCCCAGAGCTTTCTTCAGTAAACTCCTGTTGCCTGGGAGACTGAAGCCAGACCTGGTCATCACACACACACACACACAGACACACAGAGATGAGGACACACACACTCCTCTCTCCTGCTTTAACCCAGTAAACAGCCAGAGCTAACAGATGTAAGGTGAGGCGTCACCAGCAGAAGCAGGTGTTGAGGATGTGCAGCAGCAGCTGGAAACACGACGTCATCAGCTGATGCTGCTGCAGGTCGGTGGCCGGACCGTCCACCACGCCGTCGTTCTCTGACTGCAGCATCTGAACAAACACACACACATGAAGACACACACAGCGGGGAAAATAAGTATTGAACACGTCAAAATATATTTCTAATAGAGCTGTTTTCACCAGATGTCTGCAACAACTAACGCACACATACAAAGACATTAGGGCTGGGAATCTTTTACTGTCTCATGATTAGATTTGATTCTGAGTTTTGGGGCTACGATTCGATTCAAAGTCGATTTTCGATTCAAAACGATTTGATTCCTAATGATTTCTGCTTCAGTCTGTCGGTGTTAAAGGATCCTCATGATCTACTCCAGTCTGCTTTACAAGACATAATGACTGAAGTGTCTTTTTCACATTTATTGAGTTTTAAACATTTATCCAGGCTTAGATGGAATTGTTGAAACTGTTGCATAAAAGCAATATCACATATTGCAAAAGTGCCTCTTTATTTAAAAACATATAGTGCAGTTAAACTTTTAAATTCTAAGGAAATGGAGGCCGACAGCCAGCAGATTAGTTTCATTTTTTTTTTTTTAATTGATTTTGAGACATTTTATATTGATTCTGAATCGTATTAAATGAGAATTGCGATTCTTATGTGAATCGATGTTTTGGCACACCCCTAAAAGACATCCAAACATTTATGTCCATCAATGAAGTGATGTGTAATACAGTGAAATGACACAGGGAATAAGTGTTGAACATATGAAGAAAAGGAGGAGGAGCAGAAAGGTAAAGAAGCAGCTGGAGTCTGTCAGTGTTTAGAAAGTAATCCTGTGAGTAATCCTACTCAGAGTAAAGTAACTTCAGCTGCTTTAGTCCAATCTGACACCTATGAAAAGGTTTCTCATCACCATAGGCGTCACACCAGAGGCGTTTCATGATGGAAAAGACCTTCAGGAACTGATGCTGCAGAACATCCTGATGTATCATGAACCGTTTTATCTGTTAATCTGGAACTTAAAGGACCATTTCACCATAAACTGGGCACGACCAGGTCCTCACTAGATTTCTGACAGAGTCAAATAAAACTAAAAAGAGTCGTCCAAGAGCCGAGGAGACAGACAGAGATGTAGACTGACCTGGAGTCAGCAGGGACAGTTGTTTAAAAACAAAACAATGAGCAATGCACTGAACCTCCATAGCCTCTATGCTGCTCACCATACAGCTCTATGACGCCTTCAATACTTGTTATTTTCCCTGCTGTAGTATATATATATTAGCGAGCCCAAATACGTCATTCGGCAGTACACAAATAATGCTTTGATCCAGAATAGTTTTTCTGCTTCTGAAGTTTCTCCTCATTATTCCAGAAACGTTTGGATGCGTGTTTTGAGCCAACTACAAGTGATTAACACAAGACGGAACAAAAAGAAACATGTTGATGCGTGTTTTGAGCCAATCACATCCATGCACGAGACACTGCCACAGTGATTGGTGAACGTTATCGCAGAGGAGCAACAGCATTTAACCAGGTGAGACAGCAGGTGGCGCTAATGCACCTTAACGGGAAAAGAAGCGGCTATAAAACGGAGGATAGGATATTTTTTTGAGTGTCACAGCTGATGCGTCACCTGGAAGTGGTTGTGACAGTCCTCCAGGTGGGAGCAGAGAGCAGGAAGCAGCTGAACACAGCAGGACGCCACATCCTTGGAGCTCCGCTGCTGCAGGTGGGAGAAGCCCACGCTACGGTCTGTCCTCCCCTGGTAGAGACAACAACACAGTGATCATCAGTATCATTATTATTGACAGTTTATTACTTTAACAGCTCAGGGACGTTCAAGCAGCAGCAACCTGTTGTTTTTACACTTGCACTGCACTGTCAATCTGAAACAATGTTCTGTTTTTGAGTAATGTTTTCTTTTAACCAGTTCATTTATTAATCTCGGTTGCATTCAGACTCTTTAACAGTTGCAGATAGTCTGTAGTAATGTGGTGTTGTGGACGCTGTGGTTATCAGCTGTCGCACCTTTACCCCCCGCACTTTAAAACTGCTTTTATCTTTTTTTTTAAGCACTTTTGGCCTGTTATTTTTACCCAGCAAGAAGAGAGCACAGTATCTTTTTAAGTATTTATGTATTCTATATATGTTATATAGTTCATGGTATATAATCATTTATAATTCATAATGTCCTGTTTCTCTTTTATATTATGTTGCTGTGACAGATGAATTTCCCCTCGGGGATGGATAAAGTTGACAAAAAGTTGATAAAAACCTGTTTATAAACCTGTGTGTTATTGTGTGTGTGTGTGTGTGTGTGTGTGTGTGTGTGTGTGTGTGTGTGTGTGTGTGTGTGTGTGTGTGTGTGTGTGTGTGTGTGTGTGTGTGTGTGTGTGTGTGTGTGTGTGTGTGTACCTTGAGGAAAGGAGCTCTCTTTGCAGGAGCGGCCGTCAGACTGAACTCCAGTTTTCTCAGCATGTCGTCGAGGAGGAAGAGAAGCTCAGCGGGACCCAGAAGAACCTCCTCCCTCAGCTGGTGGAGATGTCACAACGTTACACACACATCTATCTATCTATCTATCTATCTATCTATCTGTCAAGATTTTTCAAAAAAGAAAGAGATCTTTCCTGTAGCCTTGCACACTTTTTATTGCAAGTCCCTCTGTCTTTTATTTTCCTATATTTTTCTATCGTATCTGTCGTATTTATTGTTTCTGACTGTGATCATTAGTCATTACCTTCCATTAGGACCTAATGTGTCATGACAGTTTAGTATTTATTGTATGTATTCATCGTACTTTACCTTTGTATATTGATGCTGTTTCTATTGATTGTATTTTGATATTGTTTATATTTAATATTTGAATTCCTCACACCCCGACATGTGGGAAAGTGATTGGTTAAGATGGCTTCCTGTGTTGGCACAAACATTTGCTTGAAAAAGGTCTAGTACCGAAACGTTGCAATGCAATAAATTCTGCAAGTTGGCCATGTGTGTGGGAACTCTTCTTTTTCTAATTTGGACTTAATTGTCACCCTCCAACACACCTGCCAAGGAAATAGATGTGCAAAGATTTTTTGCTTTTTCCAAAAAAAGAAAAGAAAGCGACGTCGTGGTCACCTTGGTGTGCAGCTCTGAGTCGAGCAGCGAGCGGGACAAGAGGCCACACTGCAGCACGCTGAGCACCTCCAGGTCCAACTCCCTGAAGAACGGCCGGTAGGACGCCAAGCTGACTGCTGCACGCGCCTCCTTCTCCTTCTCCTTCTCCTTCTCCTTCTCCTTCTCCTCCTGCAGAACAACAACAACCTGCTTCAGTCCCGTCGCTCACACACTCACAATCTATCTATCTAGAAATTAAATGTTTCATTCTGTGTAATGGATCTATGTGTCTATGTCTTAGTTTCACTTTTTGAATTGAGTTACATACATATATGATATTCTAATTTAATGAGATGCACCTGTATAATAACCTGATAAAACCTTGTTAGTTTACTGCAAATTTCATCTCCACTCGACATTTTCCTCCGTGTTTATATCATTAATTTAATTCGTTTTTTAAATTAAACTGTTAGAGCCTCTATCTATCTATCTATCTATCTATCTATCTATCTATCTATCTATCTATCTATCTATCTATCTATCTATCTATCTATCTATCCATCTATCCATCCATCCATCCATCACACACTCAGAAACAGTGAGAGGAGGAAGTGAATCGTACCAGCTGAGTCTCGTCGGCCTCGGTGGTCTCGTCCAGCTGAGAGCTGCTCTCTGACGACGTCTTCCCAGGAGCCTTCCTCTTCTTTCCTGCTCCGTCTGAAACACAGTTACACACACACAGCGATTTATTTACATTTTACACACTTTTCTTTCTCCTACAGAAAGTCTGAAATACACCGAGTACAAACTCACTTCCATTGAAGCATCATTCATTTATTTTGTCATTTTGTCCTTCTTGCCTTGGACTTGATCATTTTCACTTCTCTCCACCAGGTGGCGTTATATTCACATATGGAGAAAATACATGTGATTTCCCAGAGGTGGCGCTGTCTGTTCCCTAAACTTTATTCTGAGAATTTTCTTTGGCGTTCAGAAGCTTATAGCTTCAAAAATGAGTGAACATTAGATGTGTATGATCAGGACTGATGTTGGTTTAAAGAAGAATAATATCAATGTATAATATTTTTTTACTACGACGGAGTATTAGGGCCACATTGACAAATAAAAAAATCACAAACTTCCCTAACCCTAACCCGAGAATAAAGTCAGTAAATGTATGACTTTATTCTCGTAATGTTATGACTTTTTTCCCTCATAGGAAATGTACGACTTTATTCTCGTAACTGTACGACTTTATTCTTGTAAATTTACGACTTTATTCTCGTAATGTTATGACTTTTTTCTCGTAGGAAATGTACAACTTTATTCTCGTGGCCCTAATACTCCGTCGTATTTTACAGCTACTTAACGAAAAGCTTTTTTTTTCGTGCTTGTGAGTATTTGACGCTGTGCAGAATCTCAGTGTTGCTGCTGATCAGTGACTCATCCCAGGCTGTAATAATCTAAAACTAAAAAATCTACTTTGCATGTGGGATATTGAAAATAAATATTTTTTTCTGTCTTTTTTTTTCCTTTTTCATCTGAAAACAAGGTGACATCATGACAGACTGGGTAATAAAGGGTTAGAATGAATACAAATTATTAAAGGGACAACGAGGAGTTTCTATTTGGTTATAAAAAGTCTGATATTAATGTGGATGAATCTCCGTTACCACTTGTTAATGGTCCATTTTAGATAAATCTATGGTTTTGTCTCTATGGTTATTTTGTTATTATTAGTGGTGGTGGAAATGCTGGGCGAGCCGACCAGCGTTTCTTTACTTTCGGTTTCGTGGCGAGTCATGAGAATAACGCCGCCGTATGAATCTCCGTTTATGGTGGGAACTACGACGGTATGTGATCGTCTTCCAACCTCTGACTTTAATTCTTGATGAATGAAAACATGAGTCCGTCTTGCACCGGTCAAAGAATTTCATGGTGCGGAGGCTCATAAATGTAGTGTGAAAACACTTTGCTTTTACAAAACTCCTGGTTGTCCCTTTAAGTATTTGATCGATAATAAGGTCAGATGAAGGTGAAAAACATTAGCTCGTATAATAAGGATGTATAATACTGTTAAAGGGACATTGATGTGTGAGTGATACAGAGTTACATTAGAACAAGTTCCTAAACACAATTTTAAATCCAGACTCACCTTTCTTCGTCTTGTTCACAGGAGCAGATAAACCCGGCGGCACCGCGTCGGTGATCTCTCCATCGAAGTTAGCGACAGGTGGGACGTAGCCAGGTGTTCCTGAAACACACACACTGTGTTTGTGTTTATTCTGACAGAGACAGAGTGAATGAATGAATGAATGAATGAATGAATGAATGAATGAATGAATTAATTAATGAATGAGTGAGTGAGACTGTGGTTGAAGCTGCAGCACCAGGTGTGAACTCACCTGCCAGCGCCGTCTCCAGCAGCGTCTGCAGGTAGGTGATGTTCTGCAGACGAGTCATCACCTTCATCTTCATCTCCGTTTCCTTCAGTTTACAAAACGCATTGACGACCTTCCACACACACACACACACACACACACACACACACACACACACACACACACACACACACACACACACACACACACACACACACACACACACACACACACACACACACACACACACACAGAGACACACACGCGGCTTCAGTCACTTCTCATCCCTCTGGACAGAAACTTTTTTTAAACATCAACATCAGACCTATCGATACATCAGGACCCAATAGTTTCCTTTCCTTGTATAACTTAACTATCATTGAATCAAACTGCAGGTGAATCTATACATGCTCACCCACTCATTAACAACCATTCCACACATATACATTAAATACTCTACTATTTTGAACAACAGAGATAGATTCTGAGAAAAAAGTCAAAATTTCTGAGAAAAAATGTCAAAATTTCTGATATGAAAAGTCAAAAAATTTGAGATGAAAAGTCAAAATTTCTTAGAAAAAAGTAAAACATTCTGAGATTAAGTCAAAATTTTCTGAGATAAAAAGTCAAAAAAAATTCTGAGATAAAAGTCAAAATTTCTTAGAAAAAGGTCAAAAATTCTGAGAAAAAAAGGCAAAATTTCTGAGATGAAAAGTCAAAGTTCTGAGGAAAAAAAGTCAGAATTTCTTAGAAAAAAGTCAAAATCACTGAGATGAAAAGTCCAAAAATTTCTTAGAAAAAAGTCAACATTTCTTAGAAAAAGGTCAAAAATTCTGAGAAAAAAGGTCAACATTTCTTAAATAAAAACTCTGAATTTTTATCTCAGAATCTAAAATAAAAAATCTCCATTGTTGGCCTTAATGCTCTTCCGTAGAATTGTTCTTGAGGGGTGCCCAGTGGCCAAGAGGTTAAGCAGGCGCCCCATATGTTGAGGCTAAAGTCCTCGCTGCAGACGGCCCTGGTTAGAATCCCGCATCGGGCGGCCCTTTCCCGCATGTCATCCCCCTTCTCTCTGCCTCTCAGTTTCCTGTCTCTCTCAACTGTTCTATCAAATAAAGGCATGAAAAGCCAAAACATATACTAATTTACTTTTGCGTATTTTTCAGGATAGTGTTTTTATTATGAGCCCATAAAGAGTTTTAACCTGAACTTACTGTTCTTGTTTCATTTCTGTTTCTGTGACTGTTCCTTGATTTTTATGGTGCAACTAAATAAAACTAAAACTAAACATGAACATGAAGATGAAGATGAAGATGAAGATGAAGATGAAGATGAAGATGAAGATGCAGCGTCGTGGCGTCGTCACCTCTCTGAACCAGTTGATGGTGTGGAACAACAACGTGCAGAGGAACTCCCTCTCCGGTTTGGACAAACTCTCCATCTTCTCCAGCACGTCCATGTCAGTGAGGATCAGAGGGCAGCCTGCACACACACACACACACACACACACACACACACAGACACACACACACACACACAGAAACACACTGGTTGTTCACACAGCTGCAGGAGTCAGACTATTTTTTAAGTTTTAATATTTTTTTCATGCGAGAAAGTAACTGTTGAGATTCCCAATGTGCGGTCGGTTTATCCAAATGACGGCTGTTTAGACGTTTGCTACAACGTTTTTCGGAGAAGCAGCCGGTCTGCAGAGCTGCTCGGCCGGCCAACCTCCGTCGTCATCCCGGGGGAGAAAAGACGATCGCTAATTAACTTACCCGCAGGTTTTTAGAGGTTTACCACCGGCTGGTTTAATTATTTTTAGGAGATAAATGTTGGTCTCATTGATGAAATCTAACAATTGTGGCTGTAGCATTAGTTAGTTTGAATGAAAAGTGAAGCTTCATGTGAGGAGCAGCGCTGCCTCGGGGCTCTGTAGCCTACGTACAGAAATCACCACATTTACATCAATAAATTAATGTTTTACACTAGGGGTGGGAGAAAAAATTGATTCACATAAATATCGCGATATCCTTTTTGAAGATTTTTGAATAGATTTTTTTTTTTTTTTTTTTTTTTTAAATATTGTGCAATGTGCATTTGTTCGCCTTTTTTACATACAGAGAGTCCAGGTTTTGAAAAGGGTTTAAGTTCACTTTATAATAGAGTATGTTAATTTATAGGCTCCTAGGCTATTTGTGTGCAGATAAATGTTAAAAATGCTAAAGACTAAAAATCGAGAGAATCGGCGATATCGTAGAATCTCAATTTAAATCGAATCGCCATCCAAAAAAATCGTAGAAGAATCGAATCGGGAGAAAAGCATATCGTCCCAGCCAGTCTGCATTACATTTTATTAAGTTATATAACATGGCAGCATTTTTAATTTGTCATGATGAATAACAAAAACAAACAAACAATTGCAACCGTTAACTCGTAACATGTTGCTGCTGGGTTTGTTGTTATGGTGCGAGTCGTGCGACGTATGTATGCAAACGTAACTACGCAGTCGCTTACGTGCCCGAACGTAAACTATGCAGTGACGTAGCAAGTGGTGTCCCAATTCCTAGGGAAGATCACAAAGCTCTAGCCCTTGTGGCTTCATTTCGAGGGTGAAGTGGTTGTGAGTGAGGGTGAACATTGAGTCATCACTCAGCTGTGTGTCTGGTCCTCACCCAGCAGAGCATCGATCTCCTCCAGGTCTCCGTCATGCTGCTTCTCCTCACAGAGTCTCAGCAGCCGGAAGAACGGAGACAGACACAGAGGAGACACTCGTCTGCAGGGAAACACACAACAACAACAACAACAAACAATGTCATTTAAAACCTGAGCTGCGTTTCCACTGAGGAGGTTCCTGGTGAAAAAAAAACTATGGAGGCAGGAACTTCACAGGAAGGAACGTCCTCTGACTCGGCTGAGTTTCCCTGGGTCGATCTGAGTATGCAGTATCCACTGCAAAAACTCAAAACCTTTCCAAGAATATTTGTCTTATTTCTAGTCAAAACTAATCTCTTTCCACTTAAAATAAGACTCATCACCTATAAATTAACTTGTTTTTAGATCATTTTCACTTGTTTCAAACTAATTTTCCCTTGAAATAAGTAGAAAAATCTGCCAGTGAAAGCAAGTTTTTTGTGCTTTGTAATAAGAAAGAAAAACTTGCTCCACTATCAGATTTTTCTACTTATTTCAAGTGAAAATCTGCTTGAAATAAGTAAAAAGTGTCTAAAAACAAGCTGCTTTTTAATGTGATGAGTCTTATTTTAAGTAGAATGAGATTAGTTTTGACTAGAAATTACATTTTGACTAGAAATAAGACAAATATTCTTGGTAAGATATTGAGTTTTTGCAGTGTCAGTGTCAGCATTTAAAGGGAACAGACCTGTGAGCCTTGTGGTTCTGGTTCTGACTCTGCTGCTCCGCTCGGCTCTGGACGTCGGTGGCGAGCAGCGGCAGCAGGTTGACGGCGATGACGCCCTGACTCTCCTCCTCCTCGTCCAGACTGTACATCACCCGCGCTGGGAAGGGGAGCGAGCTGAGACAGGACACGGGATCAATATTAATATAATATAATAATAATAATAATAATAATAATATATATAATACAGCACGTCGTCGTCTAACGCTGCCGTCAGTCACCGACCCTGTCACTTCTGGACCCAGATCCACCACGAAGTCGTCCTGGAAGTCGTCCAGAACGCTCTTCGCTATGTGTTCCTGTTGGCAGAGTAAAGAAGAACTGAGTTTTACACAGATACAGAGTCAATACTTTATTTTCTGAGAAAAAAGTCAAAATATCTGAGGGAAAAAAGTCAAAATTTCTTTGGAAAAAGTCTATATTTCTGAGATGAAAAGTCAAAATTTCTTTAAAAAAATTAAAACTTTTTAGAAAAAAAGTCACATTTTCTGAGAAAAAAGTCAAAATTTCTGAGATTAAAAGTCACAATTTCTGAGATTAAAAGTCAAAATTTTTTAGAAAAAAAATGTCGAAATTTCTGAGATAAAAAATCTAAATTTCTTAGAAAAAAGCCAAAATTTCTGAGAAAAAAGTCAAAATTTCAGAGGGAAAAAAGTCAAAATTTCTGAGATTAAAAGTCAGAATTTCTTAGAAAAAAGTCGAAATTTCTGAGAAAAAAGTCGAAATTTCTTAGAAAAAAGTCGATATTTCTGAGAAAAAAGTCGAAATTTCTTAGAAAAAAGTCGAAATTTCTGAGAAAAAAGTCGAAATTTCTTAGAAAAAAGCCAAAATGTCTGAGAAAAAAGTCAAAATTTCTGAGATTAAAAGTCAGAATTTCTTAGAAAAAAGTCAAAATTTCTGATGAAAAGTCAGAATTTCTGAGATGAAAAGTCAACATTTCTGAGATGAAAAGTCAACATTTCTTCCGATCGAAGGTGAGCCAGATGTTTTGTGAGCCAGATGTTTAGTCTGAGACTCACCTGCACCTGTGGGTCCAGACCGGAGCTCAGGATCAGATTGGCCAGTTCATCGTAGTAAAGAGCTGAGGCCTCGGGCGAACTGTCGCTGCTCGACCTCACCAGCTCCAACAGAGCCGCCACCTGCACACAGACACACAAACACACGACCAACACACAAACAACTCCGTTAATAAAAAACTACCGTATTTTCCGGACTATATGTCGCATTGGTCCATCAGTCGCATTTATTTTTGAAACATTTAATCAATAGCTGGGTCTCATAGCACCGGCTGCTTGTTTAAAACAGCTGTGATACGTGCTTTCACGTCGGAGTCTCCAAACCAGAAACCAGAAACTTTTGTAACAACACCGGGAAAAGTCGCTAGATTTGTCGCTAGTCACTTTTGACAAAAAGAGGGGTTGGAAAGTCGCCAGATTTAGCTGCTTCATAGATGACATAGCATATATTTTTGATATACTATAAGTTGCTTCTAAATATAGGTTGCATGGCGAGCCAAACTAAGAAAAAAAGCGCAACTTATAGTCCGGAAAATACGGTACAAACGTGTTGACTGCTTTCCCCATTTGTTAAAAACACGGAAGTCGATGTGAATGCCTCTGTGGGAGGATTACCGCTATCATGGCAGAAGCAGCAAGAAAACCAAAGAAATTAAAAGTTTTGTCTGAGGAGACTAAAAAACTAGAGAGGGAGAGTAACGGCTAACAGTGATGTTTCATAAAATACAAGACAGATACATAAAAATATAGTCTTCTGCCTGTACCTGTCTGAACGTCTCCTGGGGCAACGACTCGTTCTGAGACTCCTTCACTTTAGGTCTGGACGGAGGAGAGACAGAGAGATCAAATAAAATGTATTATTATTATTATTATTATTATTCTTATTATTAACATTAACACACACAGAGATAAAGAGACAGAGTAAAGATGGAGGATGTTTCAGCTTCTCACCTCGACGCTCCCATGCTGCCGACGATCATCACGGCTCCTATGATCCCGATGCGTTTGTACTTGGGGACGGTGCTGGAGAGCTGCTTACGGATCACGATGTGCATGTCGTCCTGAGAGGTGGAGAAAAGAGGAAAAAGTCACAATTTTTTGAGGGAAAAAAAAAAAGTCAGAATATTACGGGGGAAAATTCATAATTGTACAAGAAAAAGTCTTGTTTTTTTTAAATGAAAAAAGTCGTAATTTTACAAAAAGTAATAATTTTGAGAAAAAAGTCACAATATTATGAGAATAAAGTCATTATTTCATTTTTTTTAACATAATAATCAACATTAACATCATAAATCGACAAGAAAAAGTCATATTTTTTTAGAAAAAAAGTCATAATAGCACAAGGAGAAAAGTAAGAAGAGAAGAGAGAAAAAAATCTTATTTTTTACAAGGAAAAGTCTTTTTAAAAGGAAAAAGGTCATAGTTTTACCAAAAAAGTCATAATTTGGAGAAAAGTCATAATATTAAGAGAATTAAGTCATAGTTTCACAAGAAAATGTCATTTTTTGGGGGAAAAAGTCATAATTCTAAAAGAAAAGTTATTTTAAAAAATTGAGAAAAAGTCATGATATGTTTTTAGAAAAAAGTCTTATTACGAGTAGTCATAATCTTACAAGAATAAAGTCATAATCTTACAAGAATAAAGTCATAATTTTACAAGAATAAAGTCATAATTTTTTGGGGGGGGAAAGTCATAAAATCAACCCCACAAGAATAAAGTCATAATATTTTAACCTGTTGTTTTCGTGGAGGAACGTTGTTAAAATGAGGCCGTGGAGCGTTTGGTGAAGTTGCAACATCTTTTGGCTCATCAGCACCACATTGTCGTCAGTATCAGGACTTTGAAAAGAATAATGTAAGAAAATGCATCGATTCCACAGAAAGAACCAGAACAGCTACGTATCTACTTACTGGTACCATTATGACTTTTTTCCATCAATTTATGACTTTTTCTCATAAAATTGCCGCTTTATTCTCGTAAAACCATGACTTTATTCTCAAAGTCTGTGAAAAAATGTTTTTCTCAATGTGGCCCTAATACTCTGTCGTAGTTTTTCATGACTGGAGGTTGAGTCAACCATTTTCCATGTTTTCCATGACTGGATGCGTGGGAACTCTGTTGAAGGAGTGAGTTGAGTCCGATGATGTTCCTGCACCTGGATGTGAGCTCCCTGCTGCTGCGTCCCGAACGCCAGTCGACTGAGCAGCTGGAAGAGTCTGCGGATCTGCTGCGGCGTCAGGTTGTCCATGTAGTCCAGGATGCCCTGCAGCAGAGCAACACCACAGGCTGTTACACACCGAGCTCAGTCCTACTCTATAGCTATAGATGTAGTTGTTGTTGGTGTGTTTAGCTCCTGACCTTGACGAACACGGCGTACAGCGCCATGTCGGAGGGTTTCTCTGTCACCAGGACACACAGCAGCTCCAGAGCCATGTCCACCTCTCCTGCTACGCCGCTGCACACGTGGGTCACCAGAGCACCGACCACCTCCTGACAGACCACACACAGGGCACAAAGAACAATCACAAGATGCACTCACTATGTGTTTATGTACAGCTCTGTGCAAAAAGGTTTCAGGCTCTGGAAGTAAAGTGGAGATGTTTTTCAGGATGAACTTCATCATCCACAGTTCAGTCGACAGCAGAATCTGATGTGACCATGACACAACACCAAATCACAATGCACTACAGTAACAGCTGTTAATTTATGGAACAAATTGGAGAATTACTTAAAAACATGCAATACAATAATCTTATTTAAAAAAGTACTTAAAAACAGGATGATTAATTTATATAAGTTAGAGTAATGAGTGGTGACACGTGCTATGCTGCTGCTATTTTTGTTTTGTTTTGTTCTGTATGTTTGATTGTCTTTTTCCTTTTCTTTTTTTCTTCATTTTTTGAGGAGGAAGGAAGTAGGGGAGGAAGAAGGGAAAGGAGAAGAAGAAGGAAGGGAAAGGAAAGGAAGAAGAAAGGAAAATAAAATCAAGCAGCTTCTCTCTTTTCACTATTTTATGACTACTTATTTCTTTATTAACTCATTGAGTGCCAACCACGTAATTTCTCGTTTTTAGTTCCCATGCGTTGAGTGCCGAAAACGTAATTTTACGTTTTTTGCTTTTTTTTAAATTATGAAAATAGACACTTTAATACACATTATATGTAAATTTGGGGACTCTACGACGAGGAGAACTGAAATAGATGACGATCAAAGTCACATGACAGCTCATGATCTGGAAGTTTTTATCATAACTCGGCTTCTGCAAACGAGTTCTGCATGCAGATGCAGCGCAGATGCAGCAGCTGCTCTGCTCTCACCCGCGCTGCTGCTCCAGCTGCTCGAGCTGCTCGGAGCTGAACCAGGAAGCTCTCAGCCGACAGTCCGCCCGGTCTTCAGCTGGAGCAACACCGTGTCCTCCCCAAAGTCCTCCCGCGGTAAAATCTGATGGTCTCTGGACCAAAGCAGACCGGTACCACCGACCCGTACCACAGACGGACCGCGACCACCGGCGGGACCGGTCTTCCCGAGCCGCGGTGGCCGACTGACCCTCACGCTCCGCGGCGAGAGGCTGTGACACGGCACGGTGCGTCTGTGTTATTGTTGTTTAGTGGCGCCCCCCCCGCCCCCGATGGTGGTTTTGTGAATAGAACAACAACTGTTGTATATATTTATCTTATACGAGCCCTTTGATCCAGAAATGCGAGTGTCAGAAGAGCGACAGACACAAACAGAGCAGCTTTCATAAAAGACGCTCTATCTCCTTTTCTAGAAAAAAAGGAGGGATTTTGGTGAAACCCAGCCATGTTTAGCTTGACTTTTCTCAGGAACAGAGGCACGTAGAAACAAACGGTTTGTGGCCACTTGAAGCATTAAGTTAAACCTTTCAATTGAGCCACAGTATGTGTTGGTGGCAATAATATAGAATACACTGTGGCTCTACATAAAAAGTCAAAAATGGTCTAAATTGCCGGTACACTTGACTAAAACTTTGGAAAGGAGCGCGGCACTCAATGAGTTAATAAATAACAAATTGTACATTTTAAATTTTTTTTATTAACTTGAGTTGTAACAGGGTAGGCGTAATAAGCTATGCTTCAGCCTACGCCTTTTCGGTCCAAATGTCTATTATACATTTTCTTTCTATGTTTACTTATTGTTTACTCTGATCGATGTTTTTTTTCTTTTCCTCTCTGGTTTGTTACTTTTCTTTTAATGACATGTATTGACCGAAATAAACAAAACGAAACACGTTGTCTTTAAAACAGCTGCACTTCTCCTCCAGACACCCGAACACTGTTGTTTTCCAGGTTGTTAAAACATCTTAGGGAACTTGTTATCGTTCTTCTCTGGATGGAGGCTCAGGTCTCTCTCAGAACATTTACATGACAGTTGATAAAAAACTGAATTATCGTCTTAATCCGACTGTAATGTCACGACTAAAGTTTATGTAAACGTGTTCTCCAGACCCGACTAAAACACCCAGATTATGTGACTGGAAACCAGTTTGTTTTCTTCGTCATGTTTTCACCCTAATCTGACTGAAACTGGACAATATGTATGTGAACAAGCTGCACAACAGGAGAGACTTCACTAGGGCTGTAATCAACCAAAGAAATTCTTGGTCGACTGAAGCCCTGAAATTTAGACTAAAAATCGACTAATCGTGGAGAAACTGAAATTAATTACACACTCCGGTCTGTCGGCTCTGACAGCGTTTTGCATCACGTGCATCTGCGCAATATCATAGCCCAAGATTTCCAAAAATATACCATGTGTTAATAAAAGAGACCGACCTGTTGGCAGTAGGAGTCGAACACGGTGAAGGAGAGCTGGTACATTAATCCTCCAAACGGCACCACGGCCGCGTCAGGAGAACGGAGCAGAGTCTGAGCCAGAGCCAGAACGGACGAGAAGTAGCTGCGCATCACCTAGACAGACACAACCAGCTGGTAACACCACGAAACTAAACATATGTGTGTGTGTGTGTGTGTGTGTGTGTGTGTGTGTGTGTGTGTGTGTGTGTGTGTGTGTGTGTGTGTGTGTGTGTGTGTGTAAAATGTGTCACTGCAACAAAAACGTAGATTAAACATGTTCTACGTCGTCTAAAGTTACACATCGTTCACGTAACTTGTGCAGTTGCAGCAGCTGAATGAGCTCATTGATGATGGTGCGTTCAGGTGTTCTCAGAAGTCGGAATTTCTAACATCCTACAAATGCTTTTAACCTGAACACTGCAAAAACTCAAAATCTTTCCAAGAATATTTGTCTTATTTCTTGTCAAAATGTCTCATTTCTAGTCAAAACTAATCTCTTTCCACTTAAATGAACTTGTTTTTAGATCATTTTCACTTGTTTCAAACTAATTTTCACTTGAAATAAGTAGAAAAATCTGCCAGTGAAAGCAAGTTTTTTTTGTGCTTGTAATAAGAAAAAAAAACTTGCTCCACTATCAGTTTTTTCTACTTATTTCAAGTGAAAATCTGCTTGAAAGAAGCTAAAAGTGTCTAAAAACAAGCTGCTTTTTATGTGATGAGTCTTATTTTAAGTAGAATGAGATTAGTTTTGACTAGAAATAAGACAAATTAACTTAAAATATCTTAGTTTTTGCAGTGAAACAGGCCTCATAACAATAATAATCGTGTGTGTGTGTGTGTGTGTGTGTGTGTGTGTGTGTGTGTGTGTGTGTGTGTGTGTGTGTGTGTGTGTGTGTGTGTGTGTGTGTGTGTGTCCCTACCTGAGCGTAGTCCCTGAAGGTCCTCTGCAGCAGAGCGTCCTGCAGCAGCCCCGTCCGCACTTTGAGCTTCAGCAGCCGCTCGGCTCCTCGGCGGCTCTGGTTGGAGTTGGTGGAGTGGAGGATGAAGAGCAGCAGCAGGTCGATCACCTGGAGGAGAGATGGAGAGAACAAGGCAGAGACATGAAGACACATAGAGAAACACACACACATAACATACAGTATGTTATAAAGACTGAGGAGACTCCTCTCACCTTGTGGTCGTCTGCTTCGTCCACAGCCTCGATCGCCTGATCAACAACAACACAGTGTGTCAGTGAAGAGATGAAGTTACTGTCATTACAAACTCACACACACATCTAGGTTTTTCACTTTTGACATGTGGCTACTATTACATCAGTAAAAAAATCGTAATTTTACAAGAAAAAGTCATAATTTTTTGAGGGAAAAAAAAAAGTCATAATTTTACGGGGGGAAAGTACGATGGAGTATTAGGGCCACATTGAGAAAAAAAACAAAACACAGACTTCGAGAATGAAGTCATAAATTTACGACTTTATTCTCGAAGTTTGTGATTTTTTTATTTGTCAATGTGGCCCTAATATAATACTCCGTCGTAGAAAAGTCATAATTGTACGAGAAAAAGTCATGTTTTGTTTTTTTTAAATGAAAAAAATCGTAATTTTACAAGAAAAAGTCATAATTTTTGGAGGAAAAAAAAAGTCATAATTTTACAGGGGAAAAGTACGATGGAGTATTAGGGCCACATTGAGAAAAAAAACACAAACTTCGAGAATGAAGTCATAAATTTCCGAGAATAAAGTTGTACATTTCCTACGAGAAAAAAGTCATAACATTACGAGTATAAAGTCGTAAATTTACGACTTTATTCTAGAAGTTTGTGATTTCTTTATTTGTCAATGTGGCCCTAATACTACGTCGTAGAAAAATTCTACAATTCTAGTCAATTCTACAAGAAAAAGTCATGTTTTTTGTTATGGAAAAAGTCGTAATTTTACAAAAAATAATAATTTTGAGAAAAAAGTCACAATATTACGAGAATAAAGTCATTATTTCACAAGAAAAGGTCATATTTTTTTTGAAAAACATCATAATTCGACAAGAAAAAGAACGTTTTTCACTTCTGACATGTGGTTATTATTACATCAGTATCATTTAACTCATTGAGTGCCGCGCTCCTTTCCAAAGTTTTAGTCAAGTGTACCGGCAATTTAGACCATTTTTGACTTTTTATGTAGAGCCATAGTGTATTCTATATTATTGCCACCAACACATACTGTAGCTCAATTGAAAGGTTTAACTTAATGCTTCAAATGACCACAAACCGTTTGTTTCTACGTGCCTCCATTCCTGAGAAAACTCAAGCTAAACATGGCTGGGTTTCACCAAAATCCCTCCTTTTTTTCTAGAAAAGGAGATAGAGCGTCTTTTATGAAAGGTGCGCTGTTTGTGTCTGTCGCTCTTCTCACACTCGCATTTCTGGATCAAAGGGCTCGTATAAGATAAATATATACAACACTGGTTGTTCTATTCACAAATCCACCAGCGGGGGCGGGGGGGGCGCCACTAAACAACAATAACACAGACGCACCGTGCCATGTCACAGCCACTCGCCGCGGAGCGTGAGGGTCTGTCGGCCACCGCGGCTCGCGAACAACGGTCCCGTCGGTGGTCGCGGTCCTTCTGTGGTACGGGTCGGTGGTACCGGTCTGCTTTGGCCCAGAGACCATCAGATTTTACCGCGGGAGGACTTTGGGGAGGACACGGTGTTGCTCGAGGTGAAGACCGGGCGGGACTGTCGGCTGAGAGCTTCCTGGTTCAGCTCCGAGCTGCTGCAGCAGCTGGAGCAGCAGCGCGGGTGAGAGCAGAGCAGCTGCTGCATCTGCATGCAGAACTCCGTTTGCAGAAGCCGAGTTATGATAAAAACTTCCAGATCATGAGCTGTCATGTGACTTTGATCGTCATCTATTTCAGTTCTCCTCGTCGTAGAGTCCCCAAATTTACATATAATGTGTATTAAAGTGTCTATTTTCATAATATAAAAAAAAAGCAAAAAACGAAAAATCTCCTTTTTGGCACTCAACGCATGGGAACGAAAAACGAGAAATTACGTGGTTGGCACTCAATGAGTTAAACAAGAAGCCAAACATCTGGAATCAGTTTCATGTTTAGTAATCTTATCATTTACCAGGTATTTCTGTGTTTTTTTAATATAAATCTGCCTGCTCATATCTATATCCTTCTGTTTTGTGCCTTTCCTTCTTAAGCACCAACACAAGATGTCTGACATCTGTTTTTTCTTTCTTTTAGCAATTTGATTTAATTTGTCTTTTTTCTGCCTGGTGGCTGCGTTTTACTTTGTTAAGACACTTTCCATCTGTCGTTACTGAGAATCTCATTCAGACAGTGACTGTGTTGTGTGTTCATGTCAGATAACTTTGAATATGTTTGTGTGTGTAGAAGTATGTACCGGTATGTAAAAAGGAAGTTTGAATATGTTTGGTCCAATAACTTTATTTGACCTAGAAATGACCGGGCCGACTGTGTGACTGTTTCCTCTGCTGTAGATGTAGATGTTTAATAAACTCGTGTTTAGAGGTTGATCCTCTCCGTCTCTCCATCTCTCACCTTGAGCCAGGCTTCAGAAATGCTCTTCTGGAATCTGACGGCCGACTTGATGCCGTCCAGGATCAGAGTGACGCTGCTGCCGGCGGCTGCTGCTGCTGCTGCTGAGGACGAAGACGAAGACGAAGACGAAGACCTGCTCCAGAACCAGAACCAGAACCAGAACCATTAGATCAGAGCATGAAGGGAAGAAGCTGCAGGTCAGATCCTGACATGTGTTGCGTTTCACATTTGAACCCATACGATTTTTAAATAACTGAATAGTTTATGAGACGATCGTCTTGTCTGAAAAAATGTAAATGTTCCTTTTCACTGTGGCAGAAGGAGAAACATGGAGAGACTCCTACAGCCTCAGGAAGTTCTGTGTGAAACTCTGTCAAATAAAAAACAAGTGAAACTGTAGCTGTACTGTAGACTGATGAGGACTACTGACGTGGTTTTTACACCAGGAGAGGAGACTTTGTCCTCGTTCAGATGAGCTCTCATTACATGACGGAGACTTTGAATTGAACGGTAGCGCTGTGATGAGAAGAGGTATCGCTACAATGTTCTCCTGTGCTGATTCTTATAAGTCTGTGATTTCATTTTTAAATGACGGACGGCTGTTTTTCAGTTGTTTCAAATGACGGATGGGAGAGAGAGAGAGATTGAAATAGAAATAGAAATGTATCGTATCGTATCGTATCGTATCGCATCGTATCATGTGGTGCCGTATCGTATCGTATCGTATCATGCCATATCGTATCGCATCGTATCATGTGGTGCCGTATCGTATCGTATCGTATCATGTGGTGTCGTGTCGTATCGTATCGTATCGTATCGTATCGTATCGTGTCATGTGGTGTCGTGTCGTGTCGTATCGTATCGTGTCGTGTCGTGTCGTGTCGTGTGGTGTGGTGTGGTGTGGTGTGGTGTGGTGTGGTGTCGTGTCGTGTCGTGTCGTGTCGTGTCGTATCGTATCGTATCGTGTCATGTGGTGTCGTGTCGTGTCGTATCGTATCGTATCGTATCGTATCGTGTCATGTGGTGTCGTGTCGTGTCGTATCGTATCGTATCGTATCGTGTGGTGTGGTGTGGTGTGGTGTGGTGTGGTGTGGTGTGGTGTCGTGTCGTGTCGTGTGGTGTCGTATCGTATCGTATCGTATCGTATCGTGTCATGTGGTGTCGTGTCGTGTCGTATCGTATCGTATCGTATCGTATCGTATCGTGTCATGTGGTGTCGTGTCGTATCGTATCGTATCGTATCGTATCGTGTGGTGTGGTGTGGTGTGGTGTGGTGTGGTGTCGTGTCGTGTCGTGTCGTGTCGTGTGGTGTGGTGTGGTGTGGTGTGGTGTGGTGTGGTGTGGTGTCGTGTCGTATCGTATCGTATCGTATCGTGTCATGTGGTGTCGTGTCGTGTCGTATCGTATCGTATCGTATCGTATCGTGTCGTGTGGTGTCGTGTCGTGTCGTATCGTATCGTATCGTATCGTATCGTATCGTATCGTGTGGTGTGGTGTCGTGTCGTGTCGTATCGTATCGTATCGTATCGTATCGTGTCATGTGGTGTCGTGTCGTGTCGTATCGTATCGTATCGTATCGTATCGTGTCGTGTGGTGTCGTGTGGTGTCGTGTGGTGTCGTGTCGTATCGTATCGTATCGTATCGTATCGTGTCATGTGGTGTCGTGTCGTATCGTATCGTATCGTGTCGTATCGTATCGTATCGTGTCATGTGGTGTCGTGTCGTGTCGTATCGTATCGTATCGTATCGTATCGTGTCATGTGGTGTCGTATCGTATCGTGTGGTGTCGTGTCGTGTCGTGTCGTGTCGTATCGTATCGTATCGTATCGTATCGTGTCATGTGGTGTCGTGTCGTGTCGTATCGTATCGTATTGTATCGTATCGTATCGTATCGTGTCATGTGGTGTCGTATCGTATCGTATCGTATCGTGTCGTGTCGTGTCGTGTCGTATCGTATCGTATCGTGTCATGTGGTGTCGTATCGTATCGTATCGTGTGGTGTGGTGTGGTGTGGTGTCGTGTCGTGTCGTGTCGTATCGTGTCGTGTCGTGTCGTGTCGTGTCGTGTCGTGTCGTGTCGTATCGTATCGTATCGTGTCATGTGGTGTCGTATCGTATCGTATCGTATCGTATCGTGTGGTGTGGTGTGGTGTGGTGTGGTGTCGTGTCGTGTCGTATCGTATCGTATCGTATCGTATCGTATCGTGTCATGTGGTGTCGTGTCGTATCGTATCGTATCGTGTCATGTGGTGTCGTGTCGTGTCGTATCGTATCGTATCGTATCGTGTCATGTGGTGTCGTATCGTATCGTATCGTATCGTATCGTGTCGTGTCGTGTGGTGTCGTGTCGTGTCGTGTCGTATCGTATCGTATCGTATCGTATCGTGTCATGTGGTGTCGTGTCGTATCGTATCGTATCGTATCGTGTCATGTGGTGTCGTGTCGTGTCGTATCGTATCGTATCGTATCGTATCGCATCGTATCGTATCGTATCGTATCGTGTCGTGTGGTGTCGTGTCGTGTCGTGTCGTATCGTATCGTATCGTATCGTGTCATGTGGTGTCGTGTCGTGTCGTATCGTATCGTATCGTATCGTATCGTATCGTGTCATGTGGTGTCGTGTCGTGTCGTGTCGTATCGTATCGTGTCATGTGGTGTCGTATCGTATCGTATCGTATCGTGTCGTGTCGTGTGGTGTGGTGTGGTGTGGTGTGGTGTGGTGTGGTGTCGTGTCGTGTCGTGTCGTATCGTGTCATGTGGTGTCGTGTCGTGTCGTATCGTATCGTATCGTATCGTATCGTATCGTGTCGTGTGGTGTCGTGTGGTGTCGTATCGTATCGTATCGTATCGTATCGTGTCATGTGGTGTCGTGTCGTATCGTATCGTATCGTGTCGTATCGTATCGTATCGTGTCATGTGGTGTCGTGTCGTGTCGTATCGTATCGTATCGTATCGTATCGTGTCATGTGGTGTCGTATCGTATCGTGTCGTGTGGTGTCGTGTCGTGTCGTG